>NC_133336.1:87305255-87589870 GCF_042186555.1 Aquarana catesbeiana
GCACCTCCCGGTTTATTTAGCCGAAATCTTTCCAAAATGACCAAAATCGCACCCCCGGCCCCTTTACCCAAAAATCGGTCCAAAATGACCAAAATCACACCCCCGGCCCTTTTAGCCGGAAATCGTTCCAAAATGACCAAAATCGCACCCCTGGCCCTTTTAGACATAAAACAGTCCAAAATTACCAAAATCGCACCTCCGGCCCTTTCACGCGGAAATAGGTCGAAAAAGATCAATATCGCACCCCAGGCGCTTTTAGCCTGAAATCGTTCCAAAATGAGAAAAATCGCACCCCGGCCCTTTTAGCTGGAAATCGGTCCAAAATAACCAAAATCGCACCCCCGGCCCTTTTAACCGAAAATCAGTCCAAAATGATCAAAATTGCACAGCCGGCCATTTCAGATGGAAAAAGGTCCAAAAAGAACAATATCGCACCCCGGCCCTTTAAGACGGAAATCGTCCCAAAATGACCAAAATCGCACCACGGGCCCCTTTAACCGGAAATCGGTCCAAAATTACCAAAATCACACCCCCCGGCCTTTTTAGCCCCAAATAAGTCCAAAATGACGAAAATCACACCCCCGGCACTTTTCCCCAGAAATCAGTTTAAAATGACCAAAATCGCACCCCCGGCCATTTTACCCTGAAATCAGTCCAAAATGACCAAAATCGCACCCCCGGTCCTTTTACACCAAAATCGGTCCAAAATTACCAAAATTGCACTCCCGGAATTTTTAACCAGAAATCTGTCCAAAATTACCAAAATCGCACCTCCGGCCCTTTCACGCGGAAATAGATCGAAAAAGACCAATATCGCACCCCAGGCGCTTTTAGCCTGAAATCGTTCCAAAATGAGAAAAATCGCACCCCGGCCCTTTTAGCCGGAAATCGGTCCAAAATAACCAAAATCGCACCCCCGGCCCTTTAAGACGGAAATCGGTCCAAAATGACCAAAATCGCACCCCCGGCCCTTTTAACCGAAAATCAGTCCAAAATGATCAAAATTGCACAGCCGGCCATTTCAGATGGAAAAAGGTCCAAAAAGAACAATATCGCACCCCGGCCCTTTAAGACGGAAATCGGTCCAAAATTACCAATATCGCACCCCAGCCCTTTTAGCCAGAAATCGGTCTAAAATGATCAAAATCGCATCCCCGGCCCTTTTAACTGGAAATCGGTCCAAAATGACAAAATTCGCACCACCGGACCTTTCAGACGGAAATCAGTAAAAAATGACCAAAATCGCACATCCGGCCCTTTTATCCGGAAATCGATTCCAAAATCACCAAAATCGCACCCCGGCCCTTTTAGCCGAAAATTGGTCCAAAATTACCAAAATCGCACCCCCGGCCCTTTCAGACGGAAATTTGTCCAAAATAATGAAAATCGCACCCCCCGCCTTTTTTAGCAGGAAATCGGTCCAAAATGACCAAAATCGCACCCCCGGCCCTTTTAACTGGAAATCGGTCCAAAATTATCAAAATCGCCCCCGGGCCTTTTAGCCCAAAATCAGTCCAAAATGACCAAAATCGCACCCCGGCCCTTGCAGACGGAAATCGGTCCAAAATGACCAAAATCGCACTCCAGCCCCTTTTAACTGGAAATCTGTCCAAAATGACCAAAATCGCACCCCAGGCCCTTTTAGCCCAAAATCGGTCCAAAATGGCCAAAATCGCACCCCCGGCCATTTTAACTGAAAATCTATCCAAAATGACCAAAATCGCACCCCCTGCCCTTTTAGCCAGAAATTGGTCCAAAATTACCAAAATCGCACCCCCGGCCCTTTTAGTCCAAAATCGCACCCCCGGCCCTTTAAGACGGAAATCGGTCCAAAATGACCAAAATCGCACTCATGGCCCTTTTAACCGGAAATCAGTCCAAAATTACCAAAATCGCACCCCGCCTTTTTTAGCAGGAAATCGGTCCAAAAAATTGGCCCTTTTAGCCCAAAATTGGCCTAAATTGACCAAAATCGCAGCCCCGGCCCTTATCACTGGAAATCTGTCCAAAATGACCAAAATCGCACCCCCGGCCCTTTTAACAAGAAATCTATCCAAAATTACCAAAATCGCACACCCGGCCCTTTTAGCCGGAAATCGGTCGAAAATGACCAAAATCGCACCCCCGGCCCTTTCAGATGGAAATCTGTCCAAAATAATGAAAATCGCACCCCTGACCTTTTAAACGGAAATCGGTCCAAAATGACCAAAATCGCACTCATGGCCCTTTTAACCAGAAATCAGTCCAAAATGACCAAAATCGCACCCCCGCCTTTTTTAGCAGGAAATCGGTCCAAAATTATCAAAATCGCCCCCGGGCCCTTTTAGTCCAAAATCGGTTCAAAATGACCAAAATCGCACCCCCGGCCCTTTTAGTCCAAAATCGGTCCAAAATCACCAAAATCGCACACCCGGCCCTTTTAGCCAGAAATCGGTCGAAAATTACCAAAATCGCACCCCCGGCCCTTTCAGACGGAAATCTGTCCAAAATAATGAAAATCGCACCCCTGACCTTTTAAACGGAAATCGGTCCAAAATGACCAAAATCGCAAACCCGCCTTTTTTAGCAGGCAATCGGTCCAAAATGACCAAAATCGCACCCCCGGTCCTTTTAGTCAGAAATCGGTCCAAAATGACCAAAATCGCACCCGCGGCACTGTTAGCCCGAAATCGGTCCAAAATGACCAAAATCGCAAACCCGCCTTTTTTAGCAGGCAATCGGTCCAAAATGACCAAAATCGCACCCCCGGTCCTTTTAGTCAGAAATCGGTCCAAAATGACCAAAATCGCTCCCCCTGCCCTTTTAGCCAGAAATCGGTCCAAAATTAAAAAAATCGCACCCCGGCCCTTTTAGTTCAAAATCGGTTCAAAATTACCAAAATCGCACCCCCGGCCCTTTTAGCCGGAAATCAGTCCAAAGTTACAAAAATCGCACCCCCGGCCCTTTTAGCTGGAAATTTGTCCAAAATGACCAAAATCGCACCCCCGGCCCTTTTAACTGAAAATCTATCCAAAATGACCAAAATCACACCCTCCGGCCATTTTAACCGGAAATTTGTCCAAAATGACCAAAATCGCACCCCCGTCCCTTTTAGCCGGAAATCGTTCCAAAATGACCAAAATTGCACCCCTGGCCCTTTTAGCCTAAAATCGGTCCAAAATGACCAAAATCGCACCCCCCAGCCCTTTTAACTGGAAATCTGTCCAAAATGACCAAAATCGCACCCGAGGCCCTTTTAGCCCACAATCGGTCCAAAATGAACAAAATCGCACCACCGGCTGTTTAAGACAGAAATCAGTCCAAAATGACCAAAATCGCACCCCCGGCCCTTTTACCCCAAAATCGGTCCAAAATGACCAAAATCGCACCCCTGGCACTTTTAGCCTGAAATCGGTCCAAAATGACCAAAATCGCACTCCCAGCCCTTTTAGCCAGTAATCGGTCCAAAATTACCAAAATCGCACCCCGGCCCTTTTAACCAGAAATCAGTCCAAAATTAACAAAATCACACCCCCGGCCCTTTAAGACGGAAATCAGTCCAAAATTACCAAAATCGCACCCCCGGCCCTTTTATCCTGAAATCGGTCTAAAATTACCAAAATCGCACCCCGGCCCTTTTAACCAGAAATCGGTCCAAAATTAACAAAATCGCACCCCCGTCCCTTTAAGATGGAAATCAGTCCAAAATTACCAAAATCGCACCACCGGCCCTTTTATCCTGAAATCGGTCTAAAATGACCAAAACCGCACCCCCGGCCCTTTTAGCCGGATATCGGACCAAAATGACCAAAATCGCACCCCTGGCACTTTTAAGCGGAAATCGGACCAAATTACCCAAAATTGCCCCCCCGGCCCTTTAAGATGGAAATCTGTCCAAAATGACCAAAATTGCACCCCCCGGCCCTTTTATTCTGAAATCGGTCAAAAATGATCAAAATCGAACCGCCAGCTTTTTAACCAGAAATTGGTCCAAAATGACAAAAATCGCACCCCCGGCCCTTTCAGCCAGAAATCGGTCTAAAATTACCAAAATCGCACCCCAGGCCCTTTTAGATGGAAATCAGTCCAAAATGACAAAAATCGCACCTCCCAGTTTATTTAGCCCAAAATCTTTCCAAAATGACCAAAATCGAACCACCGGCCCTTTTAGCCAGAAATCGGTCAAAAATTACCAATATCGACCCTCGGCCCTTTTACCCTTGATATCGGTCCAAAATGACCAAAATCGCACCCCTGGCCCTTTTAGCCGGATATCGGACCAAAATGACCAAAATGGCACCCCTGGCCCTTTTAGCCAGAAATCGGTCAAAAATGACCAAAATCGCACCCCCGGCACCTTTCCCCAAAAATCGGTCCAAAATGACCAAAATCACACCCCCGGCCCTTTTAGCCCGAAATCGTTCCAAAAAGACCAAAATCGCACCCCTGGCCCTTTTAGCCAGAAATAGGTCCAAAATTACCAAAATCGCACCCCCAGCCCTTTCAGATGCAATTCAGTCCAAAATTACCAAAATCGCACCCAGTCCCTTTTAGCCGGAAATCGATCCAAGATGACCAAGATCGCACCCCCGGCCCTTTTAGCCTGAAATCGGACTAAAATGACAAAATCCGCACCCCCAGCCCTTTTAGCCTGTAATCGGTTCAAAATTTCCAAAATCGCACCCCGACTCTTTTAACCAGAAATCAGTCCAAAATTACCAAAATCGCACCTCCCGGTTTATTTAGCCGAAATCTTTCCAAAATGACCAAAATCGCACCCCCGGCCCCTTTACCCAAAAATCGGTCCAAAATGACCAAAATCACACCCCCGGCCCTTTTAGCCGGAAATCGTTCCAAAATGACCAAAATCGCACCCCTGGCCCTTTTAGACATAAAACAGTCCAAAATTACCAAAATCGCACCTCCGGCCCTTTCACGCGGAAATAGGTCGAAAAAGATCAATATCGCACCCCAGGCGCTTTTAGCCTGAAATCGTTCCAAAATGAGAAAAATCGCACCCCGGCCCTTTTAGCTGGAAATCGGTCCAAAATAACCAAAATCGCACCCCCGGCCCTTTTAACCGAAAATCAGTCCAAAATGATCAAAATTGCACAGCCGGCCATTTCAGATGGAAAAAGGTCCAAAAAGAACAATATCGCACCCCGGCCCTTTAAGACGGAAATCGTCCCAAAATGACCAAAATCGCACCACGGGCCCCTTTAACCGGAAATCGGTCCAAAATTACCAAAATCACACCCCCCGGCCTTTTTAGCCCCAAATAAGTCCAAAATGACGAAAATCACACCCCCGGCACTTTTCCCCAGAAATCAGTTTAAAATGACCAAAATCGCACCCCCGGCCATTTTACCCTGAAATCAGTCCAAAATGACCAAAATCGCACCCCCGGTCCTTTTACACCAAAATCGGTCCAAAATTACCAAAATTGCACTCCCGGAATTTTTAACCAGAAATCTGTCCAAAATTACCAAAATCGCACCTCCGGCCCTTTCACGCGGAAATAGATCGAAAAAGACCAATATCGCACCCCAGGCGCTTTTAGCCTGAAATCGTTCCAAAATGAGAAAAATCGCACCCCGGCCCTTTTAGCCGGAAATCGGTCCAAAATAACCAAAATCGCACCCCCGGCCCTTTAAGACGGAAATCGGTCCAAAATGACCAAAATCGCACCCCCGGCCCTTTTAACCGAAAATCAGTCCAAAATGATCAAAATTGCACAGCCGGCCATTTCAGATGGAAAAAGGTCCAAAAAGAACAATATCGCACCCCGGCCCTTTAAGACGGAAATCGGTCCAAAATTACCAATATCGCACCCCAGCCCTTTTAGCCAGAAATCGGTCTAAAATGATCAAAATCGCATCCCCGGCCCTTTTAACTGGAAATCGGTCCAAAATGACAAAATTCGCACCACCGGACCTTTCAGACGGAAATCAGTAAAAAATGACCAAAATCGCACATCCGGCCCTTTTATCCGGAAATCGATTCCAAAATCACCAAAATCGCACCCCGGCCCTTTTAGCCGAAAATTGGTCCAAAATTACCAAAATCGCACCCCCGGCCCTTTCAGACGGAAATTTGTCCAAAATAATGAAAATCGCACCCCCCGCCTTTTTTAGCAGGAAATCGGTCCAAAATGACCAAAATCGCACCCCCGGCCCTTTTAACTGGAAATCGGTCCAAAATTATCAAAATCGCCCCCGGGCCTTTTAGCCCAAAATCAGTCCAAAATGACCAAAATCGCACCCCGGCCCTTGCAGACGGAAATCGGTCCAAAATGACCAAAATCGCACTCCAGCCCCTTTTAACTGGAAATCTGTCCAAAATGACCAAAATCGCACCCCAGGCCCTTTTAGCCCAAAATCGGTCCAAAATGGCCAAAATCGCACCCCCGGCCATTTTAACTGAAAATCTATCCAAAATGACCAAAATCGCACCCCCTGCCCTTTTAGCCAGAAATTGGTCCAAAATTACCAAAATCGCACCCCCGGCCCTTTTAGTCCAAAATCGCACCCCCGGCCCTTTAAGACGGAAATCGGTCCAAAATGACCAAAATCGCACTCATGGCCCTTTTAACCGGAAATCAGTCCAAAATTACCAAAATCGCACCCCGCCTTTTTTAGCAGGAAATCGGTCCAAAAAATTGGCCCTTTTAGCCCAAAATTGGCCTAAATTGACCAAAATCGCAGCCCCGGCCCTTATCACTGGAAATCTGTCCAAAATGACCAAAATCGCACCCCCGGCCCTTTTAACAAGAAATCTATCCAAAATTACCAAAATCGCACACCCGGCCCTTTTAGCCGGAAATCGGTCGAAAATGACCAAAATCGCACCCCCGGCCCTTTCAGATGGAAATCTGTCCAAAATAATGAAAATCGCACCCCTGACCTTTTAAACGGAAATCGGTCCAAAATGACCAAAATCGCACTCATGGCCCTTTTAACCAGAAATCAGTCCAAAATGACCAAAATCGCACCCCCGCCTTTTTTAGCAGGAAATCGGTCCAAAATTATCAAAATCGCCCCCGGGCCCTTTTAGTCCAAAATCGGTTCAAAATGACCAAAATCGCACCCCCGGCCCTTTTAGTCCAAAATCGGTCCAAAATCACCAAAATCGCACACCCGGCCCTTTTAGCCAGAAATCGGTCGAAAATTACCAAAATCGCACCCCCGGCCCTTTCAGACGGAAATCTGTCCAAAATAATGAAAATCGCACCCCTGACCTTTTAAACGGAAATCGGTCCAAAATGACCAAAATCGCAAACCCGCCTTTTTTAGCAGGCAATCGGTCCAAAATGACCAAAATCGCACCCCCGGTCCTTTTAGTCAGAAATCGGTCCAAAATGACCAAAATCGCACCCGCGGCACTGTTAGCCCGAAATCGGTCCAAAATGACCAAAATCGCAAACCCGCCTTTTTTAGCAGGCAATCGGTCCAAAATGACCAAAATCGCACCCCCGGTCCTTTTAGTCAGAAATCGGTCCAAAATGACCAAAATCGCTCCCCCTGCCCTTTTAGCCAGAAATCGGTCCAAAATTAAAAAAATCGCACCCCGGCCCTTTTAGTTCAAAATCGGTTCAAAATTACCAAAATCGCACCCCCGGCCCTTTTAGCCGGAAATCAGTCCAAAGTTACAAAAATCGCACCCCCGGCCCTTTTAGCTGGAAATTTGTCCAAAATGACCAAAATCGCACCCCCGGCCCTTTTAACTGAAAATCTATCCAAAATGACCAAAATCACACCCTCCGGCCATTTTAACCGGAAATTTGTCCAAAATGACCAAAATCGCACCCCCGTCCCTTTTAGCCGGAAATCGTTCCAAAATGACCAAAATTGCACCCCTGGCCCTTTTAGCCTAAAATCGGTCCAAAATGACCAAAATCGCACCCCCCAGCCCTTTTAACTGGAAATCTGTCCAAAATGACCAAAATCGCACCCGAGGCCCTTTTAGCCCACAATCGGTCCAAAATGAACAAAATCGCACCACCGGCTGTTTAAGACAGAAATCAGTCCAAAATGACCAAAATCGCACCCCCGGCCCTTTAAGATGGAAATCAGTCCAAAATTACCAAAATCGCACCCCCTGTCCTTTTACCACGAAATCGGTCCAAAATGACCAAAATCTCACCCCCGGACCTTTAAGATGGAAATCTGTCCAAAATGACCAAAATCGCACCCCTGGCCCTTTTAGCCTAAAATCGGTCCAAAATAACCAAAATCGCACCCCCAAGCCCTTTTAACCGGAAATCAGTCCAAAGTTACAAAAATCGCACCCCCGGCCCTTTTAGCTGGAAATTTGTCCAAAATGACCAAAATCGCACCCCCCAGCCCTTTTAACTGGAAATCTGTCCAAAATGACCAAAATCGCACCCCCAGCCCTTTTAACTGAAAATCGGTCCAAAATAACCAAAATCGCACCCTCAGTTCTTTTAGATGGTATTTGGTTTAAAATGACCAAAATCGCACCCCCAGACCCTTTTAACAGGAAATCTGTCCAAAAATGACCAAAGTCGCCCCCTTGGCCCTTTTAGCCCAAAATCGGTCCAAAATGACCAAAAATTCACCCCCGGCCCTTTCAGATGGAAATCGGTCCAAAATTACCAAAATCGCACCCCCGGACCTTTAAGATGGAAATCTGTCCAAAATGACCAAAATTGCACCCCCGGCCCTTTTAGCCTAAAATCGGTCCAAAATTACCAAAATCGCACCCCCAAAGCCCTTTTAATCGGAAATCAGTCCAAAGTTACAAAAATCGCACCCCCGGCCCTTTTAGCCGGAAATTGGTCCAAAATGACCAAAATCGCACCCCCAGCCCTTTAAGACGGAAATTGGTCCAAAAATTACCAAAATCGCACCCCTGGCCCTTTTAACCGGAAATCAGTCCAAAATGACCAAAATCGCACCCCCGGCCCTTTTATATCTAAAATGGATCAAAATGACCAAAATCGCACCCCGGCCCTTTTAGCCCAAAATCGGTCCAAAATCACCAAAATCGCACCCCGGCCCTTTTAGTCAAAAATTGGTCCAAAATTACCAAAATCGCACCCCCGGCCTTTTTATCCGGAAATCGATTCCAAAATCACCAAAATCGCACACCCGGCCCTTTTATCTGGAAATCGGTCCAAAATCACCAAAATCGCACCCCCGGCCCTTTCAGACGGAAATCTGTCCAAAATAACGAAAATCGCACCCCTGGCCCTTTTAACCGGAAATCGGTCCAAAATGACCAAAATCGCACCCCCGCCTTTTTTAGCAGGAAATCGGTCCAAAATGACCAAAATCGCACCCCCAGCCCTTTTAAGCGGAAATCGGTCCAAAATGACCAAAATCGCACCCCCGGCCCTTTTAACTGGAAATCGGTCCAAAATGACCAAAATCGCAACCCGGCCCTTTTATCCAAAAATCTGTGAAAAATGGCCAAAATCGCACCCCCGGCCTCTTCAGATGTAAATAGGTCCAAAATGACCAAAATCGCACCCCTGGCCCTTTAAGATGTAAATAGGTCCAAAATGACCAACATCGCACCGCCAGCCCTTTTAACCGGAAATCAGTCCAAAATGACCAAAATCGCACCCCAGTTCTTTAAGATGGAAATTGGTCTAAAATGACCAAAATCGCATCCCCAGCCCTTTTAACTAGAAATCGGTCCAAAACGACAAAAATCGCACCCCCGGCCCTTTTATCCGGAAATCGATTCCAAAATCACCAAAATCGCACCCCCGGCCCTTTCTGATGGAAATCGTTCCAAAATAACGAAAACCGTACCCCCGGCCCTTTTAACAGGAAATCGGTCCAAAATTACCAAAATCGCACCCCCGGCCCTTTTAGCCCAAAATCGGTCAAAATCACCAAAATCGCACCCCCGGCCCTTTTAGTCGGAAATCGGTCCAAAATGACCAAAATCGCACCCCCGGCCCTTTTAGCCGAAAATTGGTCCAAAATTACCAAAATCGCACCCCCGCCTTTTTTAGCAGGAAATCGGTCCAAAATGACCAAAATCGCACCCCCGGCCCTTTTAACTGGAAATCGGTCCAAAATGACCAAAATCGCACCCCCGGCCCTTTTAGCCGGAAATCGGTCGAAAATCACCAAAATCGCACCCCTGGCCCTTTTATCCAAAAATCTGTGAAAAATGGCCAAAATCGCACCCCCGGCCTCTTCAGATGTAAATAGGTCCAAAATGACCAACATCGCACCGCCGGCCCTTTTAGCCGGAATTCGGTCCAAAATGACCAAAATCGCACCCTCGACCCTTTTAGCCCAGAATCGGTTCAAAATGACCAAAATCGCACCCCCAGCACTGTTAGTCCAAAATCACCAAAATCGCACACCCGGTCCTTTTAGCCGGAAATCGCTCCAAAATGACTAAAATCGCACCCACGGCTCTTTTAACCCGAAATCGGTCCAAAATGACCAAAATCGCACCCCTGGCCCTTTAAGATGGAAATCGGTCCAATATGACTAAAATCGCACCCCCGGCCCTTTTAGCCCAAAATCGGTCCAAAATTACCAAAATCGCACCCCGGCCCTTTTAGCCAGAAATTGGTCCAAAATGACCAAAATCGCACCCCCAGCCCTTTAAGACGGAAATTGGTCCAAAAATTACCAAAATCGCACCCCTGGCCCTTTTAAATGGAAATCGGTCCAAAATTACCAAAATCGCACCCCCGGCCCTTTCAGATGGAAATCGTTCCAAAATAACGAAAACCGCACCCCCGGCCCTTTTAGCCCAAAATCGGTACAAAATGACAAAAATCGCACCCCCGGCCCTTTTATATCTAAAATGGATCAAAATGACCAAAATCGCACCCCGGCCCTTTTAGCCCAAAATCGGTCCAAAATCACCAAAATCGCACCCCGGCCCTTTTAGTCGAAAATTGGTCCAAAATTACCAAAATCGCACCCCCGGCCTTTTTATCCGGAAATCGATTCCAAAATCACCAAAATCGCACACCCGGCCCTTTTATCTGGAAATCTGTCCAAAATCACCAAAATCGCACCCCCGGCCCTTTCAGACGGAAATCTGTCCAAAATAATGAAAATCGCACCCCTGGCCCTTTTAACCGGAAATCGGTCCAAAATGACCAAAATCGCACCCCCGCCTTTTTTAGCAGGAAATCGGTCCAAAATGACCAAAATCGCACCCCCGGCCCTTTTAGCCCAAAATCAGTCCAAAATGACCAAAATCGCACCCCCAGCCCTTTTAAGCGGAAATCGGTCCAAAATGACCAAAATCGCACCCTGGCATTTTAGCCCAAAATCTGTCCAAAATGACCAAAATCGCACCCCCGGCCCTTTTAACTGGAAATCGGTCCAAAATGACCAAAAATCACACCCGCGGCACTGTTAGCCCGAAATCGGTCCAAAATGACCAAAATCGCAGCCCCAGCCCTTATCACTGGAAATCTATCCAAAATGACCAAAATCGCTTCCCCTGCCCTTTTAGCCAGAAATTGGTCCAAAATTACCGAAATCGCACCCCCGGACCTTTTAGTCGGAAATCGGTCCAAAATTACCAAAATCGCACCCCCGGCCTTTTTATCCGGAAATCGATTCCAAAATCACCAAAATCGCACACCCGGCCCTTTTATCCGGAAATCGGTCCAAAATCACCAAAATCGCACCCCCGGCCCTTTCAGACGGAAATCGGTCCAAAATGACCAAAATCGCACCCCCGCCTTTTTTAGCAGGAAATCGGTCCAAAATGACCAAAATCGCACCCCCGGCCCTTTTAACTTGAAATCGGTCCAAAATGACCAAAATCGCACCCCCGGTCCTTTTAGTCGGAAATCGGTCCAAAATGACCAAAATCGCACCCCCGGCCCTTTTAACTTGAAATCGGTCCAAAATTATCAAAATCGCACCTGTGGCACTGTTGGCCCGAAATTGGTCCAAAATGACCAAAATCGCACCCCGGCCCTTGCAGACGGAAATCGGTCCAAAATGACCAAAATCGCACTCCAGCCCCTTTTAACTGGAAATCTGTCCAAAATGACCAAAATCGCACCCGAGGCCCTTTTAGCCCAAATTGACCAAAATCGCAGCCCCGTCCCTTATGACTGGAAATCTATCCAAAATGACCAAAATCGCACCCCCGGCCCTTTTAGCCAGAAATCGGTCCAAAATGACCAAAATCGCACCTCCGTTTATTTTAGATTGAAATAGGTCTGAAGTCTAAAATGACCAAAATCGCAACCTAGGCCCTTTTAACTGGAAATTGGTCCAAAATGACAAAAATTGCACCACCGGCCCTTTTAGATAGAAATCGGTCCAAAATGACCAAAATCGCACCCCTAGACCTTTTAACTGAAAATCGGTCCAAAATAAACAAAATTGCACCCTTGGCTTTTTAGCCGGAAATCGGTAAAAAATCACCAAAATTGCACCCCCTGCCCTTTTACCTGAAAATCGGTCCAAAATTACCAACATCGCACCTCTATCCCTTATAGACAGAAATCAGTTCAAAATGACCAAAATTGCACCCTCGGCCCATTTACCCTGAAATTGGTCCAAGATTACCAAAATCGCACCCCTGGCCCTTTTAACCAGAAATTGGCCCAAAATGACCAAAATCGCATCCCCGTCCCTTTTAGCCCAAAATCGGTTAATAATGACCAAAATCGCACCCCCAGCTCTGTTAGCCCAAAATCGGTCCAAAATCACTAAAATCACACACCCGGCCCTTTTAGCCAGAAATCGGTCCAAAATAACCAAAATCGCACCCTTGGTTCTTTTAGATTGTAATCGGTCTAAAATGACCAAAATCACATCCAAAGTCCTTTTAACTGGAAATCCGTCTAAAACAACAAAAATCACACCCCCGGCCCTTTTAGCCGGAAATCGGTCCAAAATGGCCAAATTCGCACCCCCCGCCCTTTTAGCCCGAAATATGTTAAAAATGACTAACATCGCACCCCCGGCCCTTTTAGACAGAATTTGGTCCAAAATGACCAAAATCACACCCCCGGCCCATTTAGCCCAAAATCTTTCCAAAATGAACAAAA
This sequence comes from Aquarana catesbeiana, assembly GCF_042186555.1. Classification (NCBI taxonomy): domain Eukaryota; kingdom Metazoa; phylum Chordata; class Amphibia; order Anura; family Ranidae; genus Aquarana; species Aquarana catesbeiana. The sequence continues at coordinate 87,318,253 of NC_133336.1, forward strand.
TCGCAGCCCCGACCCCTTTTAGCCTAAGATCGGTCCAAAATGACCAAAATCGCACCCCGGCCCTTTTAGCCGGAAATCGGTCCAAAATGACCAAAATCGCACCCCCGGCTTTTTTAGCCAGAAATCGGTCCAAAATGACCAAAATCGCACCCGAGGCCCTTTTAACTGAAAATCTATCCAAAATGACCAAAATCGCACCCCCGGGCCTTTTAACCGGAAATTGGTCCAAAATGACCAAAATCGCACCCTCGGCCCTTTTAACCGGAAATTGGTCCAAAATGACCAAAATCGCACCCTCGACCCTTTTAGCCCAGAATCGGTTCAAAATGACCAAAATCGCACCCCCAGCACTGTTAGTCCAAAATCACCAAAATCGCACACCCGGTCCTTTTAGCCGGAAATCGCTCCAAAATGACCAAAATCGCACCCCCGGCCCTTTTAGCTCCACATCGGTCCAAAATTACCAAAATCGCACCCCCGGCTTTTTTAGCCGGAAAACGGTCCAAAATCACCAAAATCGCACTCCAGCCCCTTTTAACTGGAAATCTGTCCAAAATGACCAAAATCGCACCCGAGGCCCTTTTAGCCCAAAATTGGCCCAAATTGTCCAAAATCGCAGCCCAGGCCCTTATAACTGGAAATCTGTCCAAAATGACCAAAATCGCTCCCCCTGCCCTTTTAGCCAGAAATCGGTCCAAAATTACCTAAATCACACCCCCGGCCCTTTTAGACTGAAATCGGTCCAAAATGACAAATATCGCACCCCCGGCCCTTTTAGCCAGTAATCGGTCCAAAATTACCAAAATCGCACCCCGGTCCTTTTAGCCAGAAATCGGTCCAAAATTACCAAAATCGCACCCCCGCCCCTTTTAGCCGGAAATCGGTCCAAAATAACCAAAATCGCACCTCCGTTTATTTTAGATTGAAATCGGTCTGAAGTCTAAAATGACCAAAATCGCAACCTAGGCCCTTTTAACTGGAAATTGGTCCAAAATGACCAAATTTGCACCCCCGGACCGTTTATCTGGAAATCGGTGCAAAGTTACAAAAATCGCACCCCCGGCCCTTTCAGACAGAAATCTGTCCAAAATGACCAAAATCGCACCCCCGGCTTTTTTACCTGGAAATCGGTCCAAAATCACCAAAATTGCACACCTGGCCCTTTTTGGGTCAACATCGATCAAAAATGACCAAAATCGCACCCCCGGCCCTTATAGCCAGAAATCGGTCCAAAATGACCAAAATCACACCCACGGCCCTTTTAGCCGGAAATCGGTCCAAAATGACTAAAATCGCACCCCCGGCTTTTTTAGCCATAAATCGGTCCAAAATTACCAAAATCGCACCCCCGACCCTTTTAGCCCAAAATCGGTCCAAAGTTACCAACATCGCACCTCTATCCCTTATAGACAGAAATCAGTTCAAAATGACCAAAATTGCACTCTTGGCACATTTAGCTGGAAATCGGTCCAAAATGACCAAAATTGCACCCCCGGACCTTTTAACCAGAAATTGGCCCAAAATGACCAAAATCGCACCCCCGTACCTTTTAGCCCAAAATCGGTTAATAATGACCAAAATCGCACCCCCAGCTCTGTTAGCCCAAAATCGGTCCAAAATCACTAAAATCACACACCCGGCCCTTTTAGCCAGAAATCGGTCCAAAATAACCAAAATCACACCCCCAGCGCTTTCAGATGGAAATCGGTCCAAAATGGCCAAATTCGCACCCCCCGCCCTTTTAGCCCGAAATATGTTAAAAATGACAAAAATCGCACCCCCGGCCCTGTTAGCCGGAATTTGGTCCAAAATGACCAAAATCGCACCCCCGGCCCTTTTACCCCAAAATCGGTCCAAAATGACCAAAATCGCACCCCCGGCACTTTTAGCCTGAAATCGGTCCAAAATGACCAAAATCGCACCCCCGCCCCTTTTAGCCTGAAATCGGTCCAAAATGACAAAAATCGCACTCCCAGCCCTTTTAGCCAGTAATCGGTCCAAAATTACCAAAATCGCACCCCCGGAACTTTCAGATGGAAATCGGTCCAAAATGACCAAAATCGCACCCCCGGCCCATTTAGCCCGAAATATGTTAAAAATGACCAAAATCGCACCCCCGGCCCATTTAGCCCGAAATATGTTAAAAATGACCAAAATCGCACCCCCGGCCCTGTTAGCCGGAATTTGGTCCAAAATGACCAAAATCGCACCCCCGGCCCTTTTACCCCAAAATCGGTCCAAAATGACCAAAATCGCACCCCTGGCACTTTTAGCCTGAAATCGGTCCAAAATGACCAAAATCGCACTCCCAGCCCTTTTAGCCAGTAATCGGTCCAAAATTACCAAAATCGCACCCCGGCCCTTTTAACCAGAAATCAGTCCAAAATTAACAAAATCACACCCCCGGCCCTTTAAGACGGAAATCAGTCCAAAATTACCAAAATCGCACCCCCGGCCCTTTTATCCTGAAATCGGTCTAAAATTACCAAAATCGCACCCCGGCCCTTTTAACCAGAAATCGGTCCAAAATTAACAAAATCGCACCCCCGTCCCTTTAAGATGGAAATCAGTCCAAAATTACCAAAATCGCACCACCGGCCCTTTTATCCTGAAATCGGTCTAAAATGACCAAAACCGCACCCCCGGCCCTTTTAGCCGGATATCGGACCAAAATGACCAAAATCGCACCCCTGGCACTTTTAAGCGGAAATCGGACCAAATTACCCAAAATTGCCCCCCCGGCCCTTTAAGATGGAAATCTGTCCAAAATGACCAAAATTGCACCCCCCGGCCCTTTTATTCTGAAATCGGTCAAAAATGATCAAAATCGAACCGCCAGCTTTTTAACCAGAAATTGGTCCAAAATGACAAAAATCGCACCCCCGGCCCTTTCAGCCAGAAATCGGTCTAAAATTACCAAAATCGCACCCCAGGCCCTTTTAGATGGAAATCAGTCCAAAATGACAAAAATCGCACCTCCCAGTTTATTTAGCCCAAAATCTTTCCAAAATGACCAAAATCGAACCACCGGCCCTTTTAGCCAGAAATCGGTCAAAAATTACCAATATCGACCCTCGGCCCTTTTACCCTTGATATCGGTCCAAAATGACCAAAATCGCACCCCTGGCCCTTTTAGCCGGATATCGGACCAAAATGACCAAAATGGCACCCCCAGCCCTTTTAGCCAGAAATCGGTCAAAAATGACCAAAATCGCACCCCCGGCACCTTTCCCCAAAAATCGGTCCAAAATGACCAAAATCACACCCCCGGCCCTTTTAGCCCGAAATCGTTCCAAAAAGACCAAAATCACACACCCGGCCCTTTTAGCCAGAAATCGGTCCAAAATAACCAAAATCACACCCCCAGCGCTTTCAGATGGAAATCGGTCCAAAATGGCCAAATTCGCACCCCCCGCCCTTTTAGCCCGAAATATGTTAAAAATGACCAAAATCGCACCCCCGGCCCTTTTACCCCAAAATCGGTCCAAAATGACCAAAATCGCACCCCCGGCACTTTTAGCCTGAAATCGGTCCAAAATGACCAAAATCGCACCCCCGCCCCTTTTAGCCTGAAATCGGTCCAAAATGACAAAAATCGCACTCCCAGCCCTTTTAGCCAGTAATCGGTCCAAAATTACCAAAATCGCACCCCCGGAACTTTCAGATGGAAATCGGTCCAAAATGACCAAAATCGCACCCCCGGCCCATTTAGCCCGAAATATGTTAAAAATGACCAAAATCGCACCCCCGGCCCATTTAGCCCGAAATATGTTAAAAATGACCAAAATCGCACCCCCGGCCCTGTTAGCCGGAATTTGGTCCAAAATGACCAAAATCGCACCCCCGGCCCTTTTACCCCAAAATCGGTCCAAAATGACCAAAATCGCACCCCTGGCACTTTTAGCCTGAAATCGGTCCAAAATGACCAAAATCGCACTCCCAGCCCTTTTAGCCAGTAATCGGTCCAAAATTACCAAAATCGCACCCCGGCCCTTTTAACCAGAAATCAGTCCAAAATTAACAAAATCACACCCCCGGCCCTTTAAGACGGAAATCAGTCCAAAATTACCAAAATCGCACCCCCGGCCCTTTTATCCTGAAATCGGTCTAAAATTACCAAAATCGCACCCCGGCCCTTTTAACCAGAAATCGGTCCAAAATTAACAAAATCGCACCCCCGTCCCTTTAAGATGGAAATCAGTCCAAAATTACCAAAATCGCACCACCGGCCCTTTTATCCTGAAATCGGTCTAAAATGACCAAAACCGCACCCCCGGCCCTTTTAGCCGGATATCGGACCAAAATGACCAAAATCGCACCCCTGGCACTTTTAAGCGGAAATCGGACCAAATTACCCAAAATTGCCCCCCCGGCCCTTTAAGATGGAAATCTGTCCAAAATGACCAAAATTGCACCCCCCGGCCCTTTTATTCTGAAATCGGTCAAAAATGATCAAAATCGAACCGCCAGCTTTTTAACCAGAAATTGGTCCAAAATGACAAAAATCGCACCCCCGGCCCTTTCAGCCAGAAATCGGTCTAAAATTACCAAAATCGCACCCCAGGCCCTTTTAGATGGAAATCAGTCCAAAATGACAAAAATCGCACCTCCCAGTTTATTTAGCCCAAAATCTTTCCAAAATGACCAAAATCGAACCACCGGCCCTTTTAGCCAGAAATCGGTCAAAAATTACCAATATCGACCCTCGGCCCTTTTACCCTTGATATCGGTCCAAAATGACCAAAATCGCACCCCTGGCCCTTTTAGCCGGATATCGGACCAAAATGACCAAAATGGCACCCCCAGCCCTTTTAGCCAGAAATCGGTCAAAAATGACCAAAATCGCACCCCCGGCACCTTTCCCCAAAAATCGGTCCAAAATGACCAAAATCACACCCCCGGCCCTTTTAGCCCGAAATCGTTCCAAAAAGACCAAAATCGCACCCCTGGCCCTTTTAGCCAGAAATAGGTCCAAAATTACCAAAATCGCACCCCCAGCCCTTTCAGATGCAATTCAGTCCAAAATTACCAAAATCGCACCCAGTCCCTTTTAGCCGGAAATCGATCCAAGATGACCAAGATCGCACCCCCGGCCCTTTTAGCCTGAAATCGGACTAAAATGACAAAATCCGCACCCCCAGCCCTTTTAGCCTGTAATCGGTTCAAAATTTCCAAAATCGCACCCCGACTCTTTTAACCAGAAATCAGTCCAAAATTACCAAAATCGCACCTCCCGGTTTATTTAGCCGAAATCTTTCCAAAATGACCAAAATCGCACCCCCGGCCCCTTTACCCAAAAATCGGTCCAAAATGACCAAAATCACACCCCCGGCCCTTTTAGCCGGAAATCGTTCCAAAATGACCAAAATCGCACCCCTGGCCCTTTTAGACATAAAACAGTCCAAAATTACCAAAATCGCACCTCCGGCCCTTTCACGCGGAAATAGGTCGAAAAAGATCAATATCGCACCCCAGGCGCTTTTAGCCTGAAATCGTTCCAAAATGAGAAAAATCGCACCCCGGCCCTTTTAGCTGGAAATCGGTCCAAAATAACCAAAATCGCACCCCCGGCCCTTTTAACCGAAAATCAGTCCAAAATGATCAAAATTGCACAGCCGGCCATTTCAGATGGAAAAAGGTCCAAAAAGAACAATATCGCACCCCGGCCCTTTAAGACGGAAATCGTCCCAAAATGACCAAAATCGCACCACGGGCCCCTTTAACCGGAAATCGGTCCAAAATTACCAAAATCACACCCCCGGCCTTTTTAGCCCCAAATAAGTCCAAAATGACGAAAATCACACCCCCGGCACTTTTCCCCAGAAATCAGTTTAAAATGACCAAAATCGCACCCCCGGCCATTTTACCCTGAAATCAGTCCAAAATGACCAAAATCGCACCCCCGGTCCTTTTACACCAAAATCGGTCCAAAATTACCAAAATTGCACTCCCGGAATTTTTAACCAGAAATCGGTCCAAAATGACCAAAATCTCACCCCCGGTAAGATGGAAATCTGTCCAAAATTACCAAAATCGCACCTCCGGCCCTTTCACGCGGAAATAGATCGAAAAAGACCAATATCGCACCCCAGGCGCTTTTAGCCTGAAATCGTTCCAAAATGAGAAAAATCGCACCCCGGCCCTTTTAGCCGGAAATCGGTCCAAAATAACCAAAATCGCACCCCCGGCCCTTTAAGACGGAAATCGGTCCAAAATGACCAAAATCGCACCCCCGGCCCTTTTAACCGAAAATCAGTCCAAAATGATCAAAATTGCACAGCCGGCCATTTCAGATGGAAAAAGGTCCAAAAAGAACAATATCGCACCCCGGCCCTTTAAGACGGAAATCGGTCCAAAATTACCAATATCGCACCCCAGCCCTTTTAGCCAGAAATCGGTCCAAAATGACCAAAATCGCACACCCGGCCCTTTTAGCCAGTAATTGGTCCAAAATTACCAAAATCGCACCCCCAGCCCTTTAAGACGGAAATCAGTCCAAAATTACCAAAATCGCACCCCCGGCCCTTTTATCCTGAAATCGGTCTAAAATGACCAAAATCGCACCCCTGGCCCTTTTAGCCGGATATCGGATCAAAATTACCAAAATCGCACCCCCGGCCCTTTTAGATGCAAATCGGTCCAAAATGACCAAAATCGCATCCCCCGCCCTTTCATACGGAAATAGGTCCAAAATTACCAAAATCGCACCCCGGCCCTTTAAGATGGAAATCTGTCCAAAATGACCAAAATCGCACCCCCCGGCCCTTTTATTCTGAAATCGGTTCAAAATGACCAAAATCGCACCCCCGATCCTTTAAGATGGAAATCTGTCCAAAATGACCAAAATCGCACCCCCCGGCCCTTTTATTCTGAAATCGGTCCAAAATGACCAAAATCTCACCCCCGGTAAGATGGAAATCTGTCCAATATGACCAAAATTGCACCCCCCGGCCCTTTTATTATGAAATTGGTCTAAAATGACCAAAATCGCACCCCCGGCCCTTTTAGCCTAAAATCGGTCCAAAATTATCCAAAATTGCATCCCCAAGCCCTTTTAACCGGAAATCAGTCCAAAGTTACAAAAATCGCACCCCCGGCCCTTTTAGCTGGAAATAGGTACAAAATGACCAAAATCGCACCCCCAGCCCTTTCAGATGCAAATCGGTTAAAAATGGCCAAAATCGCACCCCTGACCCTTTCAGATGGTAATCGGTCCAAAATTACCAGAATCGCACCCCCGGCCCTTTTAGCCAGAAATCGGTCAAAAATGACCAAAATCGCACCCCCAGCACTTTTAACCAGAAATCGATCCAAAATGACCAAAATCGCATCCTCCGGCTCTTTTACCCCGAAATCGGTCCAAAATTACCAAAATCACACCCCCGGCCCTTTCAGATGGAAATCTGTCCAAAATGACCAAAATCGCACCCCCGGCCCTTTTCGCCAGAAATATGTTAAAAATGACCAAAATCACCCCCGGTCCTTTTACCCAAAAATCGGTCCAAAATGACCAAAATTGCACAGCCGGCCATTTCAGATGGAAAAAGGTCCAAAAAGAACAATATCGCACCCCCGGCCCTTTTAGTCAGAAATCGGTCCAAAATGACCAAAATCGCACCCCCGGCCCTTTGAGCCTGAAATCGGTCCAAAATGACAAAAATCGCACCCCCGGCCCTTTTAGCTGGAAATCGGTCTAAAATTAACAAAATCGCACCCCCGGCCCTTTTAGCCGGAAATCGGTCCAAAATTAACAAAATCGCACCCCCGGCCCTTTTAACCAGAAATCGGTCCAAAATTACCAAAATCGCACCCCCGGCCCTTTTATCCTGAAGTCGGTCTAAAATGACCAAATTCGCACCCCCGGCCCTTTTAGCCGGATATCGGATCAAAATGACCAAAATCGCACCCCTGGCCCTTTTAGGCAGAAATCGGTCTAAAATTACCAAAATCGCACCCCCGGCCTTTTACCCCAAAATCGGTCCAAAATGACCAAAATCGCATCCCCCGCCCTTTCATACGGAAATAGGTCCAAAATGACCAAAATCGCACCCCCAGCCCTTTTAACTGGAAATCGGTCCAATATGACCAAAATCGCACCGCCGGCCCTTTTATCCTGAAATCAGTCTAAAATGACCAAAATCGCACCTCCGGCCCTTTTAGCCAGAAATCAGACCAAAATGTCCAAAATCGCACCCCTGGCACTTTTAAATGGAAATCGGTCCAAAATGACCAAAATCGCACCCCCAAGACTTTTTAACCGGAAATCAGTCCAAAGTTACAAAAATCGCACCCCTGGCCTTTTTAGCCAGAAATCAGTCCAAAATTACCAAAATCGCACCCGAGGCCCTTTTAGCCCAAAATTGGTCCAAAATGACCAAAATCACACCCCTGGCTCTTTAAGATGGAAATTGGTCCAAAATGACCAAAATCGCACCCCCGGCCCTTTTAGCCTAAAATCGGTCCAAAACTACCAAAATCGCACCCCCAAGCCATTTTAACTGGAAATCTGTCCAAAATGACAAAAATCGCACCCCCAGCCCTTTTAAGTGGAAATCGGTCCAAAATGTCCAAAATCGCACCCCTGGCCCTTTTAATAGGAAATTGGTCCAAAATGACCAAAATTGCACCCCTGGCCCTTTTAGCCCAAAATCGGTCCAAAATGACCAAAATCGCACCCCCGGCCCTTTTAACTGGAAATAGGTCCAAAATTATCAAAATCGCCCCTGGGCCTTTTAGCCCAAAATCGGTCCAAAATGACCAAAATCGCACCCCGGCCGTTGCAGATTGAAATCGTTCCAAAATGACCAAAATCGCACTCCAGCCCCTTTTAACTGGAAATCTGTCCAAAATGACCAAAATCGCACCCGAGGCCCTTTTAGCCCAAAATTGGCCCAAATTGACCAAAATCGCATCCCCGGCCCTTTTAGTCCAAAATCGGTCCAAAATGACCAAAATCGCACCCCCGGTCCTTTTAGTAGGAAATCAATCCAAAATGACCAAAATCGCACCCCCGGCCCTTTTAACTGGAAATCGGTCCAAAATTATCAAAATCACCCCTGGGCCTTTTAGCCCGAAATCGGTCCAAAATGACCAAAATCGCACCCCGGCCGTTGCAGACGGAAATCGGTCCAAAATGACCAAAATCGCACTCCAGCCCCTTTTAACTGGAAATCTGTCCAAAATGACCAAAATCGCACACCCGTCCCTTTTAGCCCAAAATCGGTTAATAATGACCAAAATCGCACCCCCAGCTCTGTTAGCCCAAAATCGGACCAAAATCACTAAAATCACACACCCGGCCCCTTTAGCCAGAAATCTGTCCAAAATAACCAAAATCGCACCCACAGCCCTTTTAGCTGGTAATCAGTCCAAAATTACCTAAAATCGCACCCCCGTCCTTTTAGATGGAAATCGGTCCAAAATGATCAAAATCGCACCCCTGGCCCTTTTACCCAAAAATCTGTCCAAAATGACCAAAATCGCACCCCCGGCCTCTTCAGATGTAAATAGGTCCAAAATGACCAAAATCGCACCCACAGCCCTTTTAGCTGGTAATCAGTCCAAAATTACCAAAATCGCACCCCCGGCCTTTTAGATGGAAATCGGTCCAAAATGATCAAAATCGCACCCCTGGCCCTTTTACCCAAAAATCTGTCCAAAATGACCAAAATCGCACCCCCGGCCTCTTCAGATGTAAATAGGTCCAAAATGACCAAAATCGCACCGCCGGCCCTTTTAGCCGGAAATCGGTCCAAAATGACCAAAATCGCACCGCCGGCCCTTTAAGATGGAAATCGGTCCAAAATGACCAAAATCGCACCCTTGGCCCTTTAAGATGGAAATCGGTCCAAAATGACCAAAATCGCACCCCTGGCCCTTTTAGCCAGAAATCAGTCCAAAATTACCAAAATCGCACCCCTGGCCCTTTAAGATGGAAATCGGTCCAAAATTACCAAAATCACACCCCGGCCCTTTTATCCTGAAATCGGTCTAAAATGACCAAAATCGCACCTCCGGCCCTTTTAGCCAGAAATCGGACCAAAATGTCCAAAATCGCACCCCTGGCACTTTTAAATGGAAATCGGTCCAAAATGACCAAAATCGCACCCCCAAGACTTTTTAACCGGAAATCAGTCCAAAGTTACAAAAATCGCACCCCTGGCCTTTTTAGCCAGAAATCAGTCCAAAATTACCAAAATCGCACCACTGGCCCCTTTAATCAGAAATCAGTCCAAACTTACCAAAATCGCACCCCCGGCCCTTTTAGCTGGAAATTGGTCCAAAATGAACAAAATCGCACCCCCGGCCCTTTTAGACGGAAATCGGTCCAGAATTACTAAAATCGCAACCCCAGCCCTTTCAGACGCAAATCGGTCCAAAATGACCAAAATCGCACCCCCGGCCCTGTTAGCCAGAGATCGGTCCAAAATCACCAAAATCGCACCCCTGGCGCTTTAAGATGGAAATCGGTCCAAAATGAACAAAATCGCACCCCTGGCCCTTTTAGCCCAAAATCGGTCCAAAATGACAAAAATCACACGCCCGGCACTTTCAGATGGAAATTGGTCCAAAATGACCAAAATCGCGCCCCCGGCCCTGTTAGCCAGAGATCGGTCCAAAATCACCAAAATCGCACCCCTGTCGCTTTAAGACGGAAATCGGTCCAAAATGAACCAAAATCGCACCCCCAGCCCTTTTAGCCCAAAATCGGTCCAAAATGACAAAAATCACACCCCCAGCCCTTTCAGAAGGAAATCCATCCAAAATGACCAAAATTGCACCCACGGCTCTTTTAGCCCGATATCGGTCCAAAATGACCAAAATCGCACCCCCGGCCCTGTTAGCCAGAGATCGGTCCAAAATCACCAAAATCGCACCCCTGGCGCTTTAAGACGGAAATCGGTCCAAAATTACCAAAATCGCACCCCCGGCCCTTTCAGATGGAAATCGGTCAAAAATGACCAAAATCGCACCCCCGGCCCTTTTAGACGGAATTTGGTCCAAAATGACCAAAATCGCACGTCGGCCCTTTTACCCCAAAAATCAGTCCAAAATGACTAAAATCGCACCCTCGGCCCTGTTAGCCAGAGATCGGTCCAAAATCACCAAAATCGCACCCCTGGCGCTTTAAGACGGAAATCGGTCCAAAATTACCAAAATCGCACCACCAGCCCTTTCAGACGCAAATCGGTCCAAAATGGGCAAAATCGCACCCCTGACCCTTTTAGATGGAAATCGGTCCAAAATTACCAAAATCGCACCCATGGCCCTTTTAGCTGGTAATCGGTCCAAAATGACCAAAATCGCACCCCCGGCCCTTTCAGTTGGAAATCGGTCCAAAATTAAGAAAATCGCACCCCTGGCCTTTTAGATGGAAATCGGTCCAAAATTACCAAAATCGCACCCCCGGCCCTTTTAGCCTAAAATTGGTCCAAAATTACCAAAATCGCACCCCTGGCCCCTTTAACCAGAAATCAGTCCAAACTTACCAAAATTGCACCCCTGGCCTTTTAGCCGGAAATTGGTCCAAAATGACCAAAATCACACCCCCGGCCTTTTTAGCCCAAAATCGGTCCAAAATAACAAAAATCACACCCCCGGCCCTTTCAGATGGAAATAAGTCCAAAATGACGAAAATCGCACTACTGGCACTTTTAGATGGAAATAAGTCCAAACTTACCAAAATAACTCCCCCGGCCCTTTTCCCCAGAAATCGGTCCAAAAGGACCAAAATCGCACCCCCGGCCCTTTTAGCCAGAAATCGGTCAAAAATGACCAAAATCGTACCCTCGGGCCCTTTTACATCAAAATCGGTCCAAAATTACCAAAATGGCACCCCCGGCCCTTTAAGATGGAAATCGGTCTAAAATGACCAAAATCACACCCCGGCCCTTTTAGCGTAAAATCGGTCCAAAAATGATCAAAATCGCACCCCCCAGCTCTTTTACCCCAAAATCGGTTCAAAATCACCAAAATCACGCCCCTGGCACTTTTAGATGGTAATCGGTCCAAAATAACCAAAATCACACCCCCGGCCCTTTCAGACGGAAATAAGTCCAAAATGACGAAAAATCGCACCACTGGCACTTTTAGATGGAAATCGGTCCAAAATGACCAAAATCGCACCCCAGCCCTTTTACCCCAAAATCGGTCCAAAATTACCAAAATCGCACCCCCGGCCCTTTTAGCCAGAAATCGGTCCAAAATGACCAAAATCGCACCCCCGGCCCTTTTAACCAGAAATCGGTCCAAAATGACCAAAATCACACCCCCCGCCTTTTTAGCCCAAAATCGGTCCAAAATAATTAAAAACGCACCCCCGGCCCTTTCAGATGGAAATAAGTCCAAAATGATGAAAATCGCACCCCCGGCCCTTTTAGCCATAAATCGGTCCAAAATTACCAAAATCGCACCGCTGGCCCTTTTAACCGGAAATCGATCAAAAATGACCAAAATCGCATCCCCGCCCCTTTTGGCCGGAAATTGGTCCAAAAGGACCAAAATCGCACCCCTGGCCCTTTAAGATGGAAATCAGTCCAAAATGACCAAAATCGCACCCCCGGCCCTTTTAGCCTAAAATCGGTCCAAAATTACCAAAATCACACCCCCAAGCCCTTTTAACCAGAAATCAGTCCAAAATTACCAAAATTGCACCCCCGGCCCTTTTAGCCGGAAATCGGTCCAAAATGGCAAAAATCGCACCCCTGACCCTTTTAGATGGAAATTGGTCCAAAATTACCAAAATGGCACCCCCAGCCCTTTCAGACGCAAATCGGTCCAAAATGGCAAAAATCGCACCCCTGACCCTTTTAGATGGAAATTGGTCCAAAATTACCAAAATGGCACCCCCGGCCCTTTTAGCTGGTAATCGGTCCAAAATTACCAAAAATCGCACCCCCGACCCTTTTAGCTGGTAATTGTTCCAGAATTACCAAAATCGCAGCACCCCCGGCCCTTTCAGATGGAAATCGGTCCAAAATGACCAAAATCGCACCCTGGCCCTTTTAGCCTAAAATTGGTCCAAAATCACCAAAATCGCACCCCCCAGCCCTTTTACCCCAAAATCGGTCCAAAATTACCAAAATCGCACCCCTGGTACTTTTAGATGGAAATCGGTCCAAAATGACCAAAATCGCACCCCCGGCCCTTTTAGCCAGAAATCGGTCCAAAATGACCAAAATCGCACCCCCGGCCCTTTTAACCGGAAATCGGTCCAAAATGACCAAAATCACACCCCCCCGCCTTTTTAGCCCAAAATCGGTCCAAAATAATTAAAAACGCACCCCCGGCCCTTTCAGATGGAAATAAGTCCAAAATGACCAAAATCGCACCACTGGCACTTTTAGATGGAAATCAGTCCAAAATGACCAAAATCGCACCCCGGCCCTTTTACCCCAAAATCGGTCCAAAATTACCAAAATGGCACCCCCGGCCCTTTCAGATGGAAATCGGTCAAAAATGACCAAAATCGCACCCCTGGCCCTTTCAGATGGAAATCAGTCCAAAATGACTAAAATCGCACCCTGGCCCTTTAAGATGGAAATCGGTCTAATATGACCAAAATCGCACCCCCGGCCCTTTTAGCCTAAAATCGGTCCAAAATTACCAAAATCGCACCCCCAAGCCCTTTTAACCAGAAATCAGTCCAAAATTACCAAAATCGCACCCCCGGCCCTTTTAGCTGGAAATTGATCCAAAATGACCAAAATCGCACCCCTGGCCCTTTAAGATGGAAATTGGTCTAAAATGACCAAAATCGCACCCCCGGCCCTTTTAGCGTAAAATCGGTCCAAAAATGATCAAAATCGCACCCCCCAGCCCTTTTACCCCAAAATCGGTTCAAAACTACCAAAATCACGCCCCTGGCACTTTTAGATGGAAATCGGTCCAAAATAACAAAAATCACACCCCCGGCCCTTTCAGATGGAAATCAGTCCAAAATTACCAAAATCACACCCCCGGCCCTTTTCCCCAGAAATCGGTCCAAAAGGACCAAAATCGCACCCTGGCCCTTTAAGATGGAAATCGGTCCAAAATTACCAAAATCGCACCCCCGGCCCTTTTAGCTGGAAATTCGTCCAAAATGACCAAAATCACACCCCTGGCCCTTTAAGATGGAAATCGGTCTAAAATGACCAAAATCGCACCCCCGGCCCTTTTAGCGTAAAATCGGTCCAAAAATGATCAAAATCGCACCCCCCAGCCCTTTTACCCCAAAATCGGTTCAAAATTACCAAAATCACGCCCCTGGCACTTTTAGATGGAAATCGGTCCAAAATTACCAAAATCGCACCCCCGGCCTTTTTAACCGGAAATCGGTCCAAAATAACAAAAATCACACCCCCGGCCCCTTCAGATGGAAATAAGTCCAAAATGACGAAAATCGCACCACTGGCACTTTTAGATGGAAATCAGTCCAAAATTACCAAAATCACACCCCCGACCCTTTTCCCCAGAAATCGGTCCAAAATGACCAAAATCGCACCCCCGGCCCTTTTAACCGTAAATCGGTCCAAAATAACCAAAATCGCACCCCCGGCCCTTTTAACCGTAAATCGGTCCAAAATTAACAAAATGGCACCCCCGGCCCTTTCAGATGGAAATCAGTCCAAAATGACCAAAATTGCACCCCCGGCCCTTTTAGCCCGAAATTGGTCCAAAATGACCAAAATCGCACCCTGGCCCTTTAAGATGGAAATCGGTCCAATATGACTAAAATCGCACCCCCGCCCTTTTAGCCTAAAATCGGGCCCAAATTACCAAAATCGCACCCCCAAGCCCTTTTAACCGGAAATCAGTCCAAAATTACCAAAATCGCACCCCCGGCCCTTTTAGCCTGAATCAGTCCAAAATGACCAAAATCGCACCCCCGGCCCTTTTAGCCGGAAATCGGTCCAAAATTACCATAATCGCACCCACAGCCCTTTCAGATGCAAATCGGTCCAAAATGGCCAAAATCGCACCCCTGACCCTTTTAGATGGAAATCGGTCCAAAATTACCAAAATCACACCCCCGGCCTTTTTAGCCCAAAATCGGTCCAAAATGACGAAAATCGCACCCCCCGGCCCTTTCAGACGGAAATAAGTCCAAAATGACGAAAATTGCACCACTGGCACTTTTAGATGGAAATCGGTCCAAAATGACCAAAATCGCACCCCCGGCCCTTTTAGCCGGAAATTGGTCCAAAATGACCAAAATCGCACCCCCGGCCCTTTTCCCTCGAAATCGGTCCAAAATGACCAAAATCGCACCCCTGGCCATTTCAGATGGAAATAGGTCCAAAATGACTAAAATCGCACCCCTGGCCCATTTAGACAGAAATCGGTCCAAAAGGACCAAAATTGCACCCCCGTTCCTTTTAGCCAGAAATCGGTCAAAAATGACCAAAATCGCACCCCCAGCCCTTTCAGATGGAAATCGGTCCAAAATGACCAAAATTGCACCCCCGGCCCTTTTAGCCGGAAATCGGTCCAAAATGACTAAAATCGCACCCACGGCTCTTTTAACCCGAAATCGGTCCAAAATGACCAAAATCGCACCCCTGGCCCTTTAAGATGGAAATCGGTCCAATATGACTAAAATCGCACCCCCGGCTCTTTTAGCCTAAAATCGGTCCAA
The DNA here is from genome assembly GCF_042186555.1 of Aquarana catesbeiana. Classification (NCBI taxonomy): domain Eukaryota; kingdom Metazoa; phylum Chordata; class Amphibia; order Anura; family Ranidae; genus Aquarana; species Aquarana catesbeiana. The sequence goes on from NC_133336.1 coordinate 87,333,872, forward strand.
AATGACCAAAATCGCACCCCCGGCCCTTTTAGCCGGAAATTGGTCCAAAAATGACCAAAATCGCACCCCCGGCCCTTTTAGCCAGAAATTGGTCCAAAATCACCAAAATCGCACCCCTGGCCCTTTAAGATGGAAATCGGACTAAAATGACCAAAATCGCTCCCCCGGCCCTTTTAGCGTAAAATCGGTCCAAAAATGATCAAAATCGCACCCCCCAGCCCTTTTACCCCAAAATCGGTTCAAAACTACCAAAATCACGCCCCTGGCACTTTTAGATGGAAATCGGTCCAAAATAACAAAAATCACACCCCCGGCCCTTTCAGATGGAAATAAGTCCAAAATGACGAAAATCGCACCACTGGCACTTTTAGATGGAAATCAGTCCAAAATTACCAAAATCACACCCCCGGCCCTTTTCCCCAGAAATCGGTCCAAAATTACCAAAATCGCACCCCCGGCCCTTTTAGCTGGAAATTCGTCCAAAATGACCAAAATCACACCCCTGGCCCTTTAAGATGGAAATCGGTCTAAAATGACCAAAATCGCACCCCCGGCCCTTTTAGCGTAAAATCGGTCCAAAAATGATCAAAATCGCACCCCCCAGCCCTTTTACCCCAAAATCGGTTCAAAATTACCAAAATCACGCCCCTGGCACTTTTAGATGGAAATCGGTCCAAAATTACCAAAATCGCACCCCCGGCCTTTTTAACCGGAAATCGGTCCAAAATAACAAAAATCACACCCCCGGCCCCTTCAGATGGAAATAAGTCCAAAATGACGAAAATCGCACCACTGGCACTTTTAGATGGAAATCAGTCCAAAATGACCAAAATCGCACCCCCGGCCCTTTTAACCGTAAATCGGTCCAAAATAACCAAAATCGCACCCCCGGCCCTTTTAACCGTAAATTGGTCCAAAATTAACAAAATGGCACCCCCGGCCCTTTCAGATGGAAATCAGTCCAAAATGACCAAAATTGCACCCCCGGCCCTTTTAGCCCGAAATTGGTCCAAAATGACCAAAATCGCACCCTGGCCCTTTAAGATGGAAATCGGTCCAATATGACTAAAATCGCACCCCCGCCCTTTTAGCCTAAAATCGGGCCCAAATTACCAAAATCGCACCCCCAAGCCCTTTTAACCGGAAATCAGTCCAAAATTACCAAAATCGCACCCCCGGCCCTTTTAGCCTGAATCAGTCCAAAATGACCAAAATCGCACCCCCGGCCCTTTTAGCCGGAAATCGGTCCAAAATTACCATAATCGCACCCCCAGCCCTTTCAGATGCAAATCGGTCCAAAATGGCCAAAATCGCACCCCTGACCCTTTTAGATGGAAATCGGTCCAAAATTACCAAAATCACACCCCCGGCCTTTTTAGCCCAAAATCGGTCCAAAATGACGAAAATCGCACCCCCCGGCCCTTTCAGACGGAAATAAGTCCAAAATGACGAAAATTGCACCACTGGCACTTTTAGATGGAAATCGGTCCAAAATGACCAAAATCGCACCCCCGGCCCTTTTAGCCGGAAATTGGTCCAAAATGACCAAAATCGCACCCCCGGCCCTTTTCCCTCGAAATCGGTCCAAAATGACCATAATCGCACCCCTGGCCATTTCAGATGGAAATAGGTCCAAAATGACTAAAATCGCACCCCTGGCCCATTTAGACAGAAATCGGTCCAAAAGGACCAAAATTGCACCCCCGTTCCTTTTAGCCAGAAATCGGTCAAAAATGACCAAAATCGCACCCCCAGCCCTTTCAGATGGAAATCGGTCCAAAATGACCAAAATTGCACCCCCGGCCCTTTTAGCCGGAAATCGGTCCAAAATGACTAAAATCGCACCCACGGCTCTTTTAACCCGAAATCGGTCCAAAATGACCAAAATCGCACCCCTGGCCCTTTAAGATGGAAATCGGTCCAATATGACTAAAATCGCACCCCCGGCTCTTTTAGCCTAAAATCGGTCCAAAATGACCAAAATCGCACCCCCGGCCCTTTTAGCCGGAAATTGGTCCAAAAATGACCAAAATCGCACCCCCGGCCCTTTTAGCCAGAAATTGGTCCAAAATCACCAAAATCGCACCCCTGGCCCTTTTAGCATAAAATCGGTCCAAAAATGATCAAAATCGCACCCCCCCAGCCCTTTTACCCCAAAATCGGTTCAAAATTACCAAAATCACGCCCCTGGCACTTTTAGATGGAAATCGGTCCAAAATAACAAAAATCACACCCTCGGCCCTTTCAGATGGAAATAAGTCCAAAATGACGAAAATCGCACCACTGGCACTTTTAGATGGAAATCAGTCCAAAATGACCAAAATCGCACCCCGGCCCTTTTACCCCAAAATCGGTCCAAAATTACCAAAATGGCCCCCCGGGCCCTTTCAGATGGAAATCGGTCCAAAATGACCAAAATCGCACCCCCGGCCCTTTTAGCCTGAATCAGTCCAAAATGACCAAAATTGCACCCCCGGCCCTTTTAGCCGGAAATCGGTCCAAAATTACCAAAATCGCACCCCCGGCCCTTTCAGACGCAAATCGGTCCAAAATGGCCAAAATCGCACCCCTGACCCTTTTAGATGGAAATCGGTCCAAAATTACCAAAATCACACCCCCGGCCTTTTTAGCCCAAAATCGGTCCAAAATGACGAAAATCGCACCCCCCGGCCCTTTCAGACGGAAATAAGTCCAAAATGACGAAAATTGCACCACTGGCACTTTTAGATGGAAATCGGTCCAAAATGACCAAAATCGCACCCCCGGCCCTTTTAGCCGGAAATTGGTCCAAAATGACCGAAATCGCACCCCCGGCCCTTTTCCCTCGAAATCGGTCCAAAATGACCAAAATCGCACCCCTGGCCCATTTAGACAGAAATCGGTCCAAAAGGACCAAAATTGCACCCCCGTTCCTTTTAGCCAGAAATCGGTCAAAAATGACCAAAATTGCACCCCCGGCCCTTTTACCCCAAAATCGGTCCAAAATGGCACCCCCAGCCCTTTCAGATGGAAATCGGTCAAAAATGACCAAAATCGCACCCCCTGGCCCTTTAGGACCCAAATCGGTCCAAAATGACCAAAATTGCACCCACGGCTCTTTTAACCCGAAATCGGTCCAAAATGACCAAAATCGCACCCCTGGCCCTTTAAGATGGAAATCGGTCCAATATAACTAAAATCGCACCCCCGGCTCTTTTAGCCTAAAATCGGTCCAAAATTACCAAAATCGCACCCCCAAGCCCTTTTAACCGGAAATCAGTCCAAAATTATCAAAATCGCACCCCCGGCCCTTTTAGCCGGAAATTGGTCCAAAAATGACCAAAATCGCACCCCCGGCCCTTTTAGCCGGAAATTGGTCCAAAATCACCAAAATCGCACCCCTGGCCCTTTAAGATGGAAATCGGACTAAAATGACCAAAATCGCACCCCCGGCCCTTTTAGCCTAAAATCGGTCCAAAAATGATCAAAATCGCACCCCCCCAGCCCTTTTACCCCAAAATCGGTTCAAAATTACCAAAATCACGCCCCTGGCACTTTTAGATGGAAATCGGTCCAAAATGACCAAAATCGCACCCCCGGCGCTTTTAGCCAGAAATCGGTCCAAAATTACCAAAATCGCACCCCTGGCCTTTTTAACCGGAAATCGGTCCAAAATAACCAAAATCACACCCCCGGCCCTTTCAGACGGAAATAAGTCCAAAATGACGAAAAATCGCACCACTGGCACTTTTGGATGGAAATCGGTCCAAAATGACCAAAATCGCACCCCCGGCCCTTTTAGCCAGATATCGGTCCAAAATTACCAAAATCTCACCCCCGGCTCTTTTAAACAGAAATCGGTCCAAAACGACCAAAATCGCACCCCCGGCCCTTTTAGCCAGATATCGGTCCAAAATTACCAAAATCGCACCCCCGGCTCTTTTAAACAGAAATCGGTCCAAAATGACCAAAATCGTACCCCCGGCCCTTTTACCCAAAAATCGGTCCAAAATTACCAAAATCGCACCCCCGGCCCTTTCAGATGGAAATCGGTCCAAAATGACCAAAATCGCACCCCTGGCCCTTTAAGATGGAAATCGGTCCAAAATGATCAAAATCACACCCCCGGCCCTTTTAGCCTAAAATCGGTCCAAAATTACCAAAATCGCACCCCAAGCCCTTTTAACCGGAAATCAGTCCAAAATTACCAAAATCGCACCCCCTGGCCCTTTTAGCCGGAAATCAGTCCAAAATGACCAAAATCGCACCCCTGGCCCTTTTAGCCGGAAATCGGTCCAAAATTACCAAAATCGCACCCCCAGCCCTTTCAGACGCAGATCGGTCCAAAACGGCCAAAATCGCACCCCTGGCCCTTTTAGCCAGAAATCGGTTCAAAAATGCCAAAATCGCACCCCTGGCACTTTTAGATGGAAATCGGTCCAAAATGACAAAAATCGCACCCCCGGCCCTTTTAGCCAGAAATCAGTCCAAAATTACCAAAATCGCACCCCCGGCCTTTTTAACCACTTGCCGACTGGGCCATAGCCGAAAGACGGCTGCAGCGCGGTCGCCTAGTTCTGGGTAGATGTCCATGGGGCGTGCACCCGAGAACTTCCGTGACCGCCGGGTCCAGAGGACCCGGCACATTACAGATCACGGTAAACGGTCGATAATCGCGGCCGTTTACCATGTGATCGCTCCGTCAAATGACAGAGCGATCACATGTCAACAGACCGGCGTCATGTCATGACACCGGTTCGTCCCTCCCCTCTCTGTATCGATCGGTACAGTGCGGGGGGAGAGGGGGAGGGATCGGATGGCAGCACCACTGTGGGCTGCATGTGTAGTGCCCACAGCGGTGCTCAGTGACAATTGCTGTCACATCCATCCATGCCTCCATGCTCAGCCATCCCTGCAATATACCCTGCAATACTCTGCATAATACCCTGCAATACTCTGCATTATACCCCGCAATACTCTGCATAATACCCCGCAATACTCTGCATAATACCCCGCAATACTCTGCATAATACCCCGCAATACTCTGCATAATACCCCGCAATACTCTGCATAATACCCCGCAATACTCTGCATAATACCCCGCAATACTCTGCATAATACCCCGCAATACTCTGCATTATACCCCGCAATACTCTGCATAATACCCCGCAATACTCTGCATAATACCCCGCAATACTCTGCATAATACCCCGCAATACTCTGCATTATACCCCGCAATACTCTGCATTATACCCCGCACTACTCTGCAATATACACGGCACTACTCTGCAATATACACGGCACTACTCTGCAATATACCCGGCACTACTCTGCAATAAACCCCGCAATACTCTGCAATATACCCAGCAATATACCCTGCACTACTCCGCAATACTCTGCAATACCCCGCAATACTCCGCAATTTTTAACCAGTTCCCGCCCACAGTCATATGACGTCCTTGACTTTGTGCGGGGATATCTGAATGATGGGTGCAGCTACAGGCATCATTCAGATATCAGCTTTTTCAGCCGGCGATTTCCTACACCATAGGAATGATCATAGCGGCTGTTCGGCTGTTCCACTGCTTGATCGTTCTTATGGGAGGCGAGAGGGGATGCCCCCCCTTCCCGCCACCCTCCGGTGCTTCTGCCGACTCACCGCTACGATCGAAGCCAAGATCGTTTTTTTATTTTTTTATTTCAGGCTTCCCAGCCTAGAGGTGAGATGTGGGGTCTTATTGACCCCATATCTCACTGTAAAGAGGACCTGTCATGCCATATTCCTATTACAAGGATGTTTACATTCCTTGTAATAGAAATAAAAGTGATCAAACATTTTTTTGGGGGGAAAAAGTGTCAAACTAAAATAAATAAAGTAAAATAAACAATAAAAAAAAAAAAAATTTTAAAGCGCCCCTGTCCGTGTGCTCGCATGCAGAAGCAAACACATACGTAAGTCCCGTCCACATATGAAAATGGTGTTCAAACCACACATGTGAGGTATCACTGCGAACGTTGGAGCGAGAGCAATAATTTTGGCCCTAGACCTCCTCTGTAACTCAAAACATGTAACCAGTAAAAAATTTTAAAGCGACACCTATGGAGATTTTTAAGTAGCGACGTTTGGCACCATTCCACGAGCGTGTGCAATTTTGAAGGGTGACATGTTAGGTATCTATTTACTCGGCGTAACTTCATCTTTCACATTATGCAAAAACATTGGGCTAACTTTACTGTTTTGTTTTTTTTAAAGCACAAAACAGTTTTTTTTCCAAAAAATGCGTTCGAAAAATTGCTGTGCAAATACCGTGCGAGATAAAAAGTTGCAACAACCGCCATTGTATTCTCTAGGGTCTTTGCTAAAAAAAAGTATATAATGTTTTGGGGTTCTATGTAATTTTCTAGCAAATAAATTATTATTTTTACATATAGGAGAGAAATACAAGAATTGGCCTGGGTGCTCCAAAACGCCTGAAGGTGCTCCCCTGCATGTTGGGCCTCTGTATGTGGCCATGCTGTGTAAAAGTCTCACACATGTGGTATCTCCGTACTCGGGAGTAATAGCAGAATGTGTTTTGGGGTGTAATTTGTTGTATGCATATGCTGTGTGTGAGAAATAACCTAATATGACAATTTTGTTAAAAAAAAAAAGAAAAAAAATCTTGATTTTGCAAAGAATTGTGGGAAAAGATGACAATCTCAAAAAAACTCACCATGCATCTTTCTAAATACCTTGGAATGTCTTCTTTCCAAATAGGGGTCATTTGGGGGGTATTTGTACTTTTCTGGCATGTTAGGTCTCAAGAAATTAGATAGGCCGTCAGTACTTCAGTTGTGATCAATTTTCAGATATTGGCACCATAGCATTTGGACTCTCTAACATTCACAAAGACCAAATAATATACACCAAGTTGTACTTATTTTTACCAAAGATATGTAGCAGTATAAATTTTGGCCAAAATTTCCGAAGAAAAATTACTAATTTGCTAAATTGTATAACAGAAACAAAGAAAAATTCATTTTTTTACCAAATTTTCAGTCTTTTTTCTTTTATAGCGCAAAAAATTAAAAACCCAACGGTGACTAAATACCACCAAAAGAAAGCTCTATTTGTGTGAAAAAAAGGACACAAATTTCATATGGGTAAAGTGTTGTATGACTGAGTAATTGTCATTCAAAGTGTGAGAGCACCGAAAGCTGAAAATTGGTCTGGTTAGGAAGGGGGTTTAAGTGCCCAGTGGTCAAGTGGTTAACCGGAAATCAGTCCAAAATGACAAAAATCACACCCCCGGCCTTTTTAGCCCAAAATCGGTCCAAAATGACGAAAATCGCACCCCCCGGCCCTTCCAGGCGGAAATAAGTCCAAAATTACGAAAATCGCACCCCCGGCCCTTTTAACTGGAAATCGGTCCAAAAGGACCAAAATCGCAACCCCGGCCCTTTTACCCAGAAATCGGTCAAAAATGACCAAAATCGCACCCCCGGCCCTTTTAGCCGGAAATTGGTCCAAAATGACCAAAATCGCACCCCTGGCCCTTTCAGATGGAAATAGGTCCAAAATGACCAAAATCGCAACCCCGGCCATTTTAGCCAGAAATCGGTCCAAAATCGCACCCCTGGCCCTTTTAGATGGAAATCGGTCCAAAATGACCAAAATCGCACCCCTGGCCCTCTAAGATGAAAATCGGTCCAAAATGACCAAAATCGCACCCCTGGCCCTCTAAGATGGAAATTGGTCCAAAATTACCAAAATCGCACCCCTGGCCCTTTTAGCCTAAAGTCGGTCCAAAATTACCAAAATCGCACCTCCGGCCCTTTTAGCCTGAAATCGGTCAAAAACTGGTAAGCAGTCTTCCAGTTTCGGAAGGGAGCACAGAGTTCCTCTGCACTTTACGTGTGCTTGCACACCTTTACGCGCAACCTTTGGACCAGTTCTATACCGCAATGAGCATCTTCTAAGTGTTATGGAATGGGGTCTGGGCCATTGCTCCCAGAACCAACCATGCTCAGAGAGGTCTTCACTGCCGCAGTGACACTGAACCTCCCCTGAGATGGATCATCACCTCAGTGTCACTGAACTTTCCCAATTGCTCTACAAATGTTTTTACAGGGCTGGTTTGCTGTCCCAGCACACAACCCTCCTCTTTTCGCAGCACGGGCTTGGGACCGGCCATGGCAGAGTTAAAAAAAATTCAAGAGCACTGGTAAGCAGTCTTCCAGCTTCCAGTCTTCCAGCTTTGGAAGGGAGCAGTCTTCCAGCTTCCAGTCTTCCAGCTTTCGGAAGGGAGCACAGAGTTCCCCTGCACTTTACGTGTGCTTGCACACAACCTTCACGCGCAACATTTGGACCAGCTCTATACCGCAATGAGCATCTTCCAAGTGTTATGGAATGGGGTCTGGGCCATTGCTCTCAGAACCAACCGCGCTCAAGGAGGTCTTTACTGCCGCAGTGACATTGAACCTCCCACGAGATGGATCATCACCTCAGTATCCCTGTTTGGTAAGGACAGTCCCTGATATATAGAAATGGTCCTTGTTATATATAAAGTCAATCCTTGTTCTGTAAAGACCGTCTTTTCTTTACTGATTTTGCTGAGGTTTATGTGTGCCTGTGGCACAGCAATTACAGCACATCTACAGGTACAGGTGAGCCTGCGTTTTGTGTAACTAAGCCCCTCCAATTTGATAATGTACTCTGGCCACACCCAATGAGCTCCTGCTCTAGCTGCTGCAGTGAGAAACACAACAAATTGGTTCGTTATTTCCCTCTGTGTGGGTGTGACCTGAGTGTGAACAGGGACACAGGGGGCCCCATGATCTCCTATTGCCTGGGGGCCCCATGAGTTACTAGTCCACTCCTGTCATTCCGCTAAAAAAGAAAGTGCATATAGCAAGTACCACAACAGCTGGGTCGGAGAGAGTGGGCAGGGTAACACTGCAAACATTTCCTTCCCAGGGAGGGGAGACAGAAGAAGTGGAGGTGGACAGGTCCCACTGGTGCATGTCGCCCCTAATGTCACTTGTGTACTGCGTCTGGTGCCATTTGGGGAGGCGAGTGATTTAGCAAGGGGAGCTGCTCCACTTCTAGAAGGACGGAGGGAACTGAGGGCTCGCTCATTAACCACTTCAGCCCTGGACCATTTGGCAGCTCAATGACCAGAGGACTTTTTACAATTTGGCACTGCGCTGCTTTAACTGGTAATTGCACGGTCATGCAATGTTGTACCCAAACAAAATTTGTGCCCTTTTGTTCACACAAATAGAGCTTTCTTTTGATGGTATTTGATTGCCTCTGCGATTTTTATTTTTTGTGATATAAACGGAAAAAGACCAAAAATTTTGAAAAAAAATGATATTTTCTACTTTTTGTTATAAAAAAAATTTATTAACTCAATTTTAGTCAAACATTTAGGCCAAAATGTATTCAGCCACATGTCTTTGGTAAAAAAATGTCAATAAGCATATATTTATTGGTTTGCACAAAAGTTATAGCGTCTACAAACTAGGGTACATTTTCTGGAATTTACACAGCTTTTAGTTTATGGAAAGTAGACACCCTAAGGAAATTGCTAAGAGGCATGTTGAGCTCATATATTTTTTTCCCAAGTGATTGAATGACAAAAAAAAATTTTTTTTACAAAAAGTTGTCACTAAATGATATATTGCTCACACATGCCATGGTTATATGTGAAATTGCACCCCAAAATACATTTCACCGCTTTTCCTGAGTATGGGGATACTACATGTGTGGGACTTTTTGGGAGCCTATCCGCATACGGGGCCCCGAAAACCAAGCGCCGCCTTCAGGATTTCTAAGGGCGTAAATTTTTGATTTCACTCCTCACTGCCTATCACAGTTTTGAAGGCCATAAAACGCCAAGATGGCACAAAACCCAGCCAAATGACCCCATTTTGGAAAGTAGACACCCCAAGCTATTTGCTGAGAGGCATGCTGGGTATTTTGCAGCTCTCATTTGTTTTTGAAAATGAAGAAAGAAAAGAAAAATGTATTTTTTTTTCTTTTTTCAATTTTCAAAACTTTGTGACAAAAAGCGAGATCTGCTAAATACTCACCATACCTCTCAGCAAATAGCTTGGGGTGTCTACTTTCCAAACTTGGGTCATTCCATGGCCTCTGAGACTGTGATAGGCAGTTAGGAGTAAAATCAAAAATTTACACCCTTAGAAAGCCTAAAGGCGGTGGATGGTTTTCGGGGTACCATACGTGGCTAGGCTCCCAAAAAGTCTCACACATGTGGTATCCCCGTACTCAGAAGCAACAGAATGTATTTTGGGGTGTAATTTCACATATGCCCATGGCATGTTTGAGCTATATATCATTTAGTGACAAGTTTGTGCAAAAAAAAAAAAAAGGTTTGTCATTTTCCTGCAGCGTGTGTCAAAATATGAAATATTCCATGGACTCGACCTGCCTCTCAGCAAATAGCTTGGGGTGTCTACTTTCCAAAATGGGGTCATTTGGGGGGGTTTGAACTGTCCTGGCATTTTATGCAGAACATTTAGAAGCTTATGTCACACATCACCCACTCTTCTAACCACTTGAAGACAAAGCCCTTTTTGATACTTTTTGTTTACATGAAAAACATTTTTATTTTTTTTTACAAGAAAATTACTTTGAACCCCCAACATTATATATTTTTTTAAAGCAAAGGCCCTACAGATTAAAATGGTGGATGTTTCATTTTTTTTTCCACACAGTATTTGCACAGCGATTTTTCAAACGCTTTTTTTGGAAAAAAACACACTTTTAATTTTAATGCACTAAAACACACTATATTGCCCAAATGTTTGATGAAATAAAAAAGTTGATCTTAGGCCGAGTACATGGATACCAAACACGACATGCTTAAAAATTGCGCACAAACGTGCATCAGTGACAAACTACATACATTTTTAAAAGCCTTTACAGGTTACCACTTTAGATTTACAGAGGAGGTCTACTGCTAAAATTACTGCCCTCGATCTGACCTTCGCGGTGATACCTCACATGCATGGTGCAATTGCTGTTTACATATGATGCCAGACCAACGCTTGCGTTCACCTTTGCGCGAGAGCAGGGGTGGACAGGTGTGCTTTTTTTTATTATTATTATTTTTTTTGCTTTTTTATCTTATTTTTAAACAGTTCCTTTCATTTTTTTAATAATTTTTATTGTTATCTCAGGGGATGTAAATATCCCCTATGATAGCAATAGCATTCCCTCCCACTGCTTGTAAAAGCAGTCTAGAGGCTAATTAGCTAAATAATGAAATCCGACCGCTGGCTGAAAAGAATGATACCAAGATGATACCTAAACTCGCAGGCATCATTCTGGTATAACCACTCAAAGTCCAGCAACATACCAGTATGTTGCTGGTCCTTGTTGGGCATATATTGTAATCTTTTCATGCAGCCTGTGGGCTGAACGAAAAAAAGAGATTGATCTGTGGGTATGCCCATCATTAGAATACCTCCCTTCACTCACCCACTTCTAATGATGGGCATACATGCACCATTTTGTTTTTAACTGTGATGGTGAAATCACCTCCTACAGCACTGGAGTCACAGCTTTATGTATCGTGGGAGCAAATGCTGTTGCTGTCAAGATAAATAAATCAGTGCTGCAGCTGAATGGCCTAAAAAATATATGCCAAAGCATGGGGGCATCCGCCCCAAAAGTTAGGAGCAAATCGCTCCTCCACCCCTTCTGCCCCCATGATTCGGCATATACGCTTTTTTTTTTAACTGTGGTGGTAAAATCACCTCCTACAGCGCTAGAGTCACAGCTTTATGTAACGTGGGAGCAAACGCTGTTGCTGTCAAGATAAATAAATCCGCGCTGCAACTGAATGGCGTACCTGCTAAGCAAATGATGGTTAACAATAAAACAAAGTAATATTACAGTATAATAGTAAGACATACCATATCAGCAAAGCAAATACAAAAAAAAACTGTAAAAAATTAAACATTTTTTAACGCAATCTGTGCATAAAATATATATATGTGCCGAAGCATGGGGGCATTCACCCCAAAAGTTAGGAGCAAATCGCTCCTCCACCCCTGCTGCCCCCCCCATGCTTCGGCATATATGCTCTTTTTTTTAACTGTGGTGGTGAAATCACCTCCTACAGCGCTGGAGTCACAGCTTTATCCATCGTGGGAGCAAACGCTGTTGCTGTCAAGATAAATAAATCCATGCTGCAGCTGAATGGCGTACCTGCTAAGCAAATGATGGTTAACAATAAAACAAACATTACAGTATAACATACCATACCTGCAAAGCAAATACAATAAAATAGTAAAAATAAAACCGAGAGAGAACGATAGATATAGAACAATAGTGAGTGAACAGTGGAGTGGAAAGTAGAGAGTGAACATGAGAGAACAATAGAGAGAGAGAGAGAAGAAAAATACAACCACAACTATTTTTGGCTTTTTTATTTTTTATTTGTTTTGTGTTTTTGTGTGTGTTTTTTTTCACTTTTTTCACTTTTATAAAAACTGTAAAAAAAAAAAAAAAACTATAAACTGATCGTTGCAGATTAGGGTCTCTCAAAATGTGATGGCCATCACATCTTTGGAGACCCTGAGACCCTGTGTATGTGTGCCTAGGACTGTGTGGTGCTGTACCCTATGCTAATACGCAACTAGTGTGTGATAGCATTCGAAACAGTCACCAATGCAAAGACCAGGTTGGTCAGGACAGGAGGGACAATAAAAGCGAGAGTCACGCCTAAATCCACACTTTCTACAGACATAACATCTTCTTTGGGGGTTTCTTTGGGTAGGGGTACCAGAGAGGACATGCGGAAAATGCCTCTCATGCAGCCGGCTTACTGCATTTGCGTTGGGAAGTTGGGCCAGAGCACCGTCTGGAAACAGAAGGGCTCTGATGATCTCTTCCTGGAATTTAAGGAAGGATCCAGTTAGTCCTGAAGCTCTGTATAGCACATGAGCATTCAGCAAAGCCAATTGAAATAAGCATACAGACACGTTTTTATACCAGCGTCTGGCCTTACAGGCAATTAGGTACGGCGTCAACAACTGGTCGTTGAGGTCCACCCCTCTCATATTGAGGTTATATTCGTGGACACAGAGGGTTTTATCCACAACACCAGTCACCGTAGTAATTTGGACAGTCATGTCTGCATGAAGGGAGGAAAGAACGAAAACATTCTTGTTATCCCTCTACTTCACAGCGAGCAAATTATTACATCTCAAGCAGGCTCTCTCCCCCAGCCTAAGACGGGAATCTACAAGCCGATGGGGTCAGCCCCGGCGATTAGATTGCACAGTGCCACAAGCGAAAATTTGATGATCAAACAAGTGACTAAAAAGTCGCTTGTGTAATAATTGTCCACATACAAGTGGTACCCCTTTCCGAATAAGGGTGACACCAAGCCCCACACAATCTTACCAGCGCTCCCTATGTGGTCAGGGCAGTTCTCCAGCTCTACGTAACTATCTCTTCCCTCATAAACCATAAAACTACATGTATAGCTAGTGGCCCTGTCACAGAGCTTATACATCTTGAACCCGCATCTGGCACGCTTGCTGGGAAGATACTGTTTGAATGACAAGCGGCCAGAAAACGTAATCAGGGACTCATCAACGCAGACAACTTGATGGGGAGTAAACAAGGCTGCAAAACGTTGGTTGCAGTGGTTTACAAGGGGCCGAATTTTGTAGAGCCGATTAAATTCAGGGTCACCCCGAGGACGACAGAGTTCATTGTCACTGAGGTGCATGAACCGCAAGATCTGCTCGTATTGTGTCCTGGTCATGAAGGCAGAGAACACGGGCATATGGTGAATTGGTTCAGTGGACCAATATGACCGCAACTCACTCTTTTTAGTTATGCCCATGAGGAGGGATAGGCCCAGGAAGGTCTTAAATTCGGAGACCGTAATTGGTCTCCAATCTCTGGCAAGGGTCAGCTGGGGATTAGTGGCGATGAATTGACCAGCATACAAATTGCTTTGGTCCACAATAGATTTATAGAGATCTTCGGTGAAAAACAGCGAATAAAAATCCAGTGACGTAAAATCAACTGTTTCCACCTGAATGCCAGGTTGGCCAGTGAATGGGGGAAGTACGGGTGCTGCAGAAGTGGTGGGTTCCCAATTAGGATTGGCGAATGCAGCAGGAAGGGCACTATGGGCTCGACGGGCCTGTCTTTGTCATCTTCTTGGTGGCAGCGGGACACTACTCATGCTTGCCACCTCGCCAGCTTGAACTGCACTTATGGGACTCGCCACGTCACCAAGTGTTACTGCAGTGCTGGATGTACCACCAGGATGTACTAGGCCGCTGGTGCTTTCCAGTTCACCAGAAGGAATAGCGGCGCTAGTACTGGCTCTCTGCTCCATACGAGGGACCTGCGGTTCTCGCATCTCAACGACAGCAGAAGAAGATCGGGGTCTAGTACGCCTGACTTTGGCAGGGACCACAACTCCGTCGTCAGAGCTGTGGGTGCCACTGTCATCTACAGGATCGTATTCTGAGCTTGAATCTGACATATGAGTGACTTCCTCTTCACTATCTGTCATGCTCAGAAACGTGTAGGCCTCTTCACTACTGTACCTTTGATTTGACATTTTGGTCTCTAAATTTACTGGTACAGTAGTGAGACTCACAGGTAAAAAAGCTCCTGACTGTTAGCGACTGATTCAAACGCTACCAAAAAAACTGTTAGCGTTTGCAGGAATCAGGCCTGACTCTGCAAACGCTGCAGTTATGTGTGTTGTGTTTTGTAAGTGACAGTGATCGATTGATATTGCACTTGGGTGGGCTGGGCGGAGGGGCTAAACGCAGGTGCTAGCAGGTATCTGGGTTGATCCCGCTAATAGACATGTGCGGTTCGCTTCGTAGGAAACGAGAATTTCCAAAAATTCGTACATTCGGAAGCATCCAAAATACGAATTTCTATGCTTCCGAATTGTATACGAAATACAAAATTTCGTTGACGAATTTCGGATACAAATTCCGTTACAACGGAAATGTGACTGGTGTTTTGTTGACCAATCAGAGGTTTTCTTCTGCTGCTGAGTGAGGGTTGGGAAAATTACTTTTAATATGGGAGTGGGAGACTGGTACTGGTAGTCGATGGGAGATTCAGAATCGGACAAAATAAGAATGTTCGTTAATATTGTTTTATTTTTGTCATAATTACAATTATTCGTTATGATGAAGTTAAAAACCCAGGAAGTCAGCACAGCACAAGGATGGTGGGAACCCCTCATAATGTGCACTGCAGGGGTACAGCCCCAGGAGGAAGTCAGCACAGGAATGGTGGAGATCCTCATAATAAGCACAGCACAGGGATGGTGGGAGCCCCTCATAATGAGCACAGCAGAAGTACAGTCCCAGGAGGAAGTCAGCACAGGGATGGTGGAAGCCCCTCATAATAAGCACAGCAGAGGTACAAACCCAGGAAGTCAGCACAGCACAGGGATGCTGGGAGCCCCTCATAATGAGCACAGCAGGGGTACAGCCCCAGGAGGAAGTCAGCACAGCACAGGGATGGTGGGAGCCCCTCATAATGAGCACAGCAGGGGTACAGCCCCAGGAGGAAGTCAGCACAGCACAGGGATGGTGGGAGCCCCTCATAATAAGCATAAAGAGTCGACAACTGCCATAATGAGAAAGGTATTTTTTGCTTTTTAAATTCATCATAATGAACGTTCGTAATTGTTACGAAAAGTTAACGAACCTAACGAAAATTCGTATTTCATACGAATCCAAATTGAATTTCGGACATGAATTATGAAATACGAATTAACAGCTAATACAAAACGGAACGGAGCGAAACGAAACAAATTTATTGACGGCACACATATCTACCCGCTAACACTGCGTTTTTGGGAACCCTAAACTGGGGACGCTAATATAGTTCTGATCAGATCAGATATTGATCTGTTCAGACACCATACCACTAAGGGAGGCGTATGGTGCATGCGTGGGTGTTAGCGGTACTGGCACTGATCTGACGCTGCCTGGGGCGACGCAGACCCTATCTGACGCTAAAACCTAACTTTGATCACCCGCCGGGTGATCAGGGGGTTAAACATTTATTGGGTAAAATACGGCGGGTGCCCTGACGCTATAGAAATAAATCTAGCTAAACTGCGTCACCCGTGACACTTATACTGTGATCACAGGTGACAGGGGGTAATCAAGGAGTTAAACCTTTATTGGGGGGTTGGGGGGGGGGTCCCTAGACCTATCTGGGCCTAAGACTAATTACCCTAACACTGATTAGTGTCACTAATGACACTAGTACAGTGATCAAAAAAAAATCTGATTGCTGTACTGGGTGACACAGCGACAGGTGGTGATCGGGGGTGAATTATGTGCCTATGTGACCTGGTGTCAGTGTAGTGTTGTGCAACTCACTCTAATGATGCTCTCTCCTTTCGGTCTGGAACGGAAAAGACCGACACGAGGAAGATTACATAATTTCCCCTGTCAGGGTTTACAGTTACACAGACAGGGGAAGGATATCATTTGTCAGGAGCGATCACCAGGTCCAGGCCAGATTTCATTGGGGATTGATCGGTTCCTGATCTAATCCAATCATCCTGGCCGACGGGGGGGGGGGGGGGGCGCTAGCCGGCCACGGAGCCCGACGTAGCATAAAGACGATTCGCCTGCCTGTGCCATTCTGCCGCAGTACAACTGCGGCGGCTGGTCAGGAACAGGTTAAATGGAGACACACATTTAGCAGCAGTAATTCGGTAAACAATGTGCTTAAGATTCTTTTTGTCTTTTAGGTCTCTTCCAGACCTGCAGCACTGCTTATCCCCCCTGAAAAGTAATTCTTGTGGATCACTTTTCAGAGTAATAATAGTGAATAACAGAGGCTGACTGGCGTTCAGGAGGTAGTACTGCTGCCTCCTGAACGCCTTTTTTTTTTTTTTTTTTAAAACCTCTTTTAATTGGAAAAATGCACGACTCAAAGTGCCAATCAAGACAGTGAGCAGGCAGGTAGAGGCATTTTATAGCAGAAGACAGTACATGTCTCTTCTAAAATAAAAGGCTGTCTGCTTGCTGCTTGTTATTGGAAATTCAATTCCACTTTAATGTTTAGTATCCCAACAAGGCAATTTGCAGCAGGGACTTCCAGAGAGCAACTGAAAAAAAAAATGCTATTTAACCCCTTCAGCAAAACATAAAAAACCCAGTGGTGATTAAATAAAACCAAAAGAAAGCTCTTTTTGTGAATTATAAAAATGTCATTTGTGTACAGTGTTCCATGACCACGCAATTGTGATTCGAAGTGTGACAAAGCTGAAAATTGGCCTGAGCAGGAAGGGGTGAATGTGCCCAGTATGCAAGTGGTTAATTATATCCAGTAAAGTGCAGTATTAAATTTCTTCATGTAAGAAATAGTGACGTTTCAAGCCTAGAGTCAGGGGTGTATCTACTGTGAGGCAAACAAGATGTTTACCTTAGGTGGCATTTTTCAGAGGGGCGGTGCTGCCCCCAGGCAGAAGGGACACTACGAGCATGGGCACAGTGGTGTAGTGGGTAGCACTCTCGCCTAGCAGTAAAAAGGGTCCCTGGTTCGAATCCCAACCATGATACCTGCCTGGAGTTTGCATGTTCTTCCTGTGCCTGCGTGGGTTTCCCCCGGGTACTCCGGTTTCCTCCCACACTCCAAAGACATGCTGGTAGGTTAATTTGCTTCTGTCCAAAACTGGCACTAGTATATAAAATGGGGACCTTGGATTGTGGGCTCCTTGAGGGTAGGGACCGATGTGAGTGTACAATGCACAGGCATAGGGACAATTGTAGACACGCACCCACACACACTCTAGATGGACTGGTGTCTTTATTCAACCTTACTAACTATGTAACTATGGACTTAGCATCAGGGGTTGCAATTGCGACCCCGCCAATGCTCAAGGGGGTCCGTGCAGCCTCTGTCACTTGGGTTTTCATCTACTCAGTAGAAGTCACCAGCCCCCCCCCGGCAAACATGACAGACATCAACAAAACCAGCCAAAGCTGTGGCTGGCTACACAGGAGTGTCCCGCCTGCCTCCATTCCTGCCATCCTTCTGTGAAGGAATGTGATGTAGATAATAATAATAGTAATCTGAAAATGTCTATTTTCTTATGTGCATACATATTTTTCTCCTTACTCATTATATAAGTATACAGATTTGCTCTGTTCCTATATTTTCTCAAGATGGCGATTACCCCCTGCATCCCACACACAGAAGAACGCGGAACTGGAGATAAGACCAAAGAGAGCCAAACCTCGTTATGAAAATTATGCATCTTCTTTTCTATCTTAACCAATGAGATGTACCTATTAGACTAACATAGCAATGACGTATTTGTGTGTATAAAACATTAACACCGCCTTGAATAAATTAGAAGTGTAACAGTAACAAACTGAGCGTGTCTCAGTGTGTTTACTTTTATATGCATGCATATCAACACTTTTCAAATTAGAGACAGCAGCAGATAACCTTGAGCTCGATTGGAGCTCTTAATCATTTCCATAACAGTTGGTGCCGAAACCCGGGATCTCAGGCTACGGTCGAAGTTATACCGCGACAAGCATTCGGGCGTTAACTGATTAATGAGAGTGGGGTTTGCGCAGCCCTAACAGTACCGGTGAGTTGATTTATATTCTTACCACTGTACGACTCTCTTATCTTTCGGTTGACGGCTGGATTCTGTCGGTATGCTGAGACTGTCTTAGAGGCAGGTATTTCCTCGCCTGAGGTTGTTTTAACGAACCTGCTGATGGGTTTCTGCTGACTGTATTTGTTCACTGTCTGCCATTCTTTGGGCTACGAAACTCAGCAGTCTAAGGGTGCTACATGTGTGAATGGGTAGTCTCATCGCCAGATGAGCTTTCGGCCTCTGTCATGAGATTGTTTCCCGTGTGGCAAACGTTATGGACGGGTTACTCTAGGTTCGACGAACCTTTGAGGGGAATTTCAGCTGCTGGCTTTGCAGCCCGAAGTGCTACATGTGTGAATGGGTAGTCTCATCTCCAGATGAGCTTTTGGCCTCTGAGATGAGATTGTTTCCCTTGTGGCAAATGTCTATAAACGTGTTTATTTTGCAGGGTGGTCTGCCCTTGTGGTCATTTTAGCCTGCTGAAATTTTGCAGTTCGAAGAGTGGCAGGTGTAATGTCCTGTCGTGATTGTATTTGTGGTTTATTGTTTGCTATATACACGAGAGGGGGTGGGGACTGGTTAAAGTCGGAGGGGGGCTGCCCGGGAGATCTGTTGGGTCGCGGGCCGTTGCTCCTCACTACCCCTAATGTGTTTGTTCTTGTTCTGAGATTAACTGTACATTAGTCTTATGTGCCCACACCTAAGGAATTTGCTGATAAGAACGCTGAGAAAAATATTAACCCCTTGGTTGTACGAGAGAAAAAAGAAAGTGATTTTTCTCTTTTAAAAAAAAGGAAAAGAAAGTGATATTGCAAAGAAGATGTTGAAATAGTTAACAAAGTTGAAAGAAATGGTGAAAGTTATGTTGCTGAAGAGACAGGGAGAAAAATCCTGTGTGATAAAGAAAATTGGATAAAGGAAGTTAAGAAAGATGGCGATTGTATTATGTATGTTTATCACAAAACTGATAATATGTTGGAACCTGAAACAAAGGAGGGGAGGGACAGCACTGCCCTCCGTCTAACAACCACTCCTTTCTCACTACCCAAGCACAACCCACTGTGACAACTCAGCCCGGCGGCCATCTTAGTGCACCCATGCCTTCACTTTCTACCCAGTCCAGTGCACTTCCTGCCGGCGGCCATCTTGGTACACCCAGTAAGCTTAAACAGCCTGTACCCAGCCCTCGCTGTTTTAAACCAAGATGGTTCATACCACACACCTGTCTTCCCCAATACGGGAGCATCACATTCCCAGGCTGGATATGTTAATGATGAAGAAGCATCTGAGTGGGAAGCCCGACAGCAGGCAGCAAGGCCACCCACTGATTTAACCCCCAATCCGGCTCCAGACTCTCAGTTCCGAGAGGATCTCAAACACATGCTGGCAACCGTAAAGAACAGTGCCTCTTGTCAGCCCCTGCCCCAACAACAGTCTCGGTTACCAGAAGGGGCACCAGTGATGTATGTCGCTTTTACTCTATCACAAGCAGCGGCCTTAGTGACAAGTCTGCCTGACCCAGAGAAGCAGCCAATTCCCTTCTACCACAGGATAGTGCAAATACAAGAAACTTACTCAGCTGCCTGGAGAGACTTGATCAGCCTATGCCAAATCAAAGCAGGATATGTCTTTTGGCCAGTCATGCAGATGGCCTTCAATGATGCCTGCCTGACAAGTGCCACTTCCTACACCTCAGGCGTGGAGTTCTGTGCACAACTCCACGACTGGGCAAAGGAGAAGTTGACGGATCAGAAGACCACAATCCAAGATATTACCCAAGATAAAGGGGAGTCTGTGAAGAAGTATCATGCTAGACTCATAAAGGCACACACACACATGTTATCAACTGCTTTTGTTTCAGGGCTCAGAGAGGATATCAGAAAAGGCCTGATGGTGGCCCGCCCTGAATACTATTCAATGAAAATGTCTGATTTATTGTTGGTGGCCAGAGGTATAGAAAATCAAAAAGGTAAAAAACCACGCCCCTCATGGTAACCCATGACGAAGATCCCACCTACACTAGTCCACCACCACTGCCCAATACCAGGGAAAGGATCACCTGTTACAACTGTGGGAAACGGGGTCACTTCAAAAAAGAATGCAGAGCCCCAAGATGTCCCAGACGAAAAACCTACCACTTTCCTCATTGACAGGGGTGCAGCCAAAAGTGTGTTGAGAGCGGTGAACCTGCCTAATAATTCTTTCCTTTCCACTTCCTGATTTGCTTGCCAGATTTGTGGTGTCCTCTACATGTCCCTTGAATCTACTAGGAGCTGATGTGTTGTCCAGACTACAGGCCTCAATCAGGACACGCCTGAAGGGGGGTGAAGTTACATACTCCCCTATCTTTAGAAGACTCATCTGCTTTGTGTTCTCTGCCTCTCCTGATGACACTTAATGAAGAAAAAACTTCAAGTTCAATACTGCAGGAAGTACTTGACAGAATCCCTGCGTGCCTATGGTCCACAGGACCGGGAGACAACGGTAACTTAAAGGTGCCACCAGTTTCAGTCAAGCTAAAAGAGGGCGCTTCATTGCCCCGGAAACCACAATAACCCCAAGAAGAGAATCCTAAAAAGAGAACCAGGTACCTACTGTGGATGCCTTTGACTGCAAAATACCTCACAGAGGTGGACCTTACAAACGTTTTCTTCAGTGTCCACCCTCACCCCTTCTGCTGGTACCTTTTCGCATTCATCCACGGAAAGAAACGGCAACATACCTAAACAGTTGTGCCACAAGGGGCACAGAATTTTCCAAGCCAGTTTGCAAAAGCTATGGCTATCATCCTTAACACATGACAAAAGGAACACCCGGAAGTGATTCTCTTCCAACATGTTGATGACCTTCTCCTTTGTGCAGCTGACTTACCCCCTGTTGAAGTCACCTCAGAAAGCCTGTTGTGCTATCTTGCCAACCAGGGCTGCAGAGCCTCAAAGCCCAAATTGCAGTGGTGCTCAACACCTGTCATTTTCCTTGGACTAATTTCCTAGTGCAGAGCATGGATTCCAGAAGCCTTCCTACTGATGCTCTGCAATCGGACCCTTCCAGATGTCTCCTGAAGAAATATCTAAAGTTTGAAACCCTTGAGTGCGCCACCCCCGGCGCTAGGGCTCCCAGCCTACGACAAAACGCTCAAGCTCTTTGTATCCGAACGTCTGGGACATGCTGCAGGTGTACTCACCCAATCACACGGCATCAGTCTACGCCCCATAGGATATTATTCCTGTCGGCTGGATGCGGTAGCAAGAGGAGGCCTATTGTGTCTGCGAGCTGGATTTGCTACACAAGACTTGCTTGACAAAACTTTGAACTTGGTCCTCGGACACTGCCTCGTTCTGCTTGTTCCCCATGACGTTGTTGCCATATTCAACCAAGATCCAGCCGAAACACTTGTCCACTACCAGACACTTGAGACTCCTGTGTTCCCTCCTACTGGACAGCATTACTCTATTAAGTTGTCCAACACTGAACCCTACCACCCTTCTTCCACTTCTCGAGGGGGGAAAGGAGGAGGAGGAGTAGAGTCTTGACTTGTTACCCCCGTGACCGCACAGGACACGCGGTCACCACTGAAAACACTGTTCTACAAGCTGAAGCCTTAACACCGGTGATGTCTACACAGGAGGCAGAGCTATAAGCACTTACTGCAGCATGCAAGATAGCAGAAGGTAAAAGAGCCAACATCTACACAGACTCAAGGTATGCTCTAGGAGTAGCTCATGACTTCGGTATTATCTGGAGGGCCAGAGGATTTCTGACAGCAGCCGGAACACCGGTGAAACATGGCCCAGCCATCAAGGATTTAATGGATGCACTACTCCTGCCTGACCAAGTGGCTGTCTTGAAGGTTAAAGCACACGGCAAACTGAATTCGCAAGAGGCCAGAGGGAACCACTTGGCAGATATAACTGCCAAACAGGCAGCAAGAAACCAGCGAAAAATGGCTGAAGTGGCCAAAATGGAGAATGAATCCTCAGCGCAAATGCTTTTGGCGGTGCATGTGCCATCTGACCGGCATTACTTAGCCTCTATGCAAGGGGCTGCTTACACAGAAGAAAAGTTAAAATGGATCGATAAAGGAGCGGACCACGATGGAGATTTGTACTTGATGAGAGGGAAAACTTGTCTACCAAGATATATGTATCCAGCAGTTGTCCAATGGGCGCATGGACCTGCACATCTCTCTAAGAACTTAATGAATTCATTGATCAGCAAATACTACTGGGCCCCAGGGATAACCACCTTAACCAGAAATTACTGCGCCTCATGTGCAGTATGTGCAAAATGCAATCCGGGGAGAACAGAAAAGACGCCACAGAAACATTTGGCGAAACCCCTCTATCCATTCCAGAGGATACAGATTGACCATATACAGATGCCAAGAAGTGGCCAATATGAATACGCCCTAATAGTGGTGGACATGTTCTCCTGCTGGCCAGAAGCCTATGCCGTTACAAACATGACAGCCAAGACCACGGCTAAGAAACTACTAAGTGAGATAGTATGCAGATTTGGGGTTCCAGAGGTGATAGAGAGCGATCAGGGCCCAGCCTTCACAGCAACCCTTACAAAAGAGATTTGGGCAGCATTGGGGGTTCAGTTGGCACTACACACCCCATATCACCCTCAAAGTAGTGGGAAGGTAGAAAGGATGAATGGGACACTAAAAAACAGGATGTTAAAGATGGCCCAAGAGACTAATATGAGTTGGCCAGACAGTTTGCCCATTGCCTTATTCAGTGTCAGACACACCCCCCAGGGGAAACATGCCCTATCACCTTATGAAATTTTGTTTGGTTCAGCCCCCAGACTTGGTTGTTATTTTCCACAACAGTTACAGTTGCAGTCTGATGTGTTAACTAGCTATGTTACACGTTTGTCTAGGGAATTAACCAATATCCATTCTCGAGTGTTTTCCTCCATTCCAGATCCAGATACAGACTTGGGAACCCACAGTCTTCAGCCAGGAGACTGGGTGTTAGTGAAGAAATTCACGAGGAAAAATTCCCTTGATCCAAGATATGATGGACCATTCCAGGTGCTGCTGACCACAGCTACATCAGTCAAGCTAGAAGGGAAAAGCACCTGGATACACGCCTCCCACTGCAAGAAAGTCCCATCTCCTGAAGACAAGACTCTACTTGTGCCATAATGATTGTGGCGTATATCCTTTGCCTAATAAGTTTGGTAGAAGCTCAGCAGATAGTTATCACCAAAACAGGTACTCAACAGGCAGCCATCACTAAGATAGATGGTATCACTACATTTTGGTACAACTCATCCAACACACAAGTGGTTGCGTTTACCTTTGATTTTTGTAGTATAATACCCAGATATTGCAAAAGGTATGAACCAGGTTGGGCAAAGCGGGCCTGCATGGCGATTTGCCCAGATCAGATATACATATGTGTAACGGATGATTTTTGGGGACAAAATTGTGACTATTGGGGATCAGTGGGATGGAGTACTGGAGCAGGCTGGGGATATCAACCACAGAGTGCCTTAATAAGGAAAGATCACATGGGCAAGCCCCTCATTAAGCGCATGTCCATCTGGAAGTCAGGGTGTAGTGATGACGGAGAAAGACTGGTCTTAAACATTGAGAATCCCACTTCTGGTGATGCAGGACTTTACTGGTTGGGCAGGTACCCATCGTATGGTGTTCCGATAGCAAAATTTTACCTAAAAGACATGTATAACGTATCAAAGGCAATAACGAATCCACTTAAACCTTCTATCGCTGCTATAAAGGACATGGTAGCAATGGTAAACCCAACCTTTGAAGAGACGATGGCAGCTGAAACCGGGTTCTCTGACACTAATTTGTGGCTTGAGTGGATGAGATTCAGTGCAAACCAACATAACAGAAGTAACTGCTATGTTTGTGGTAGTGCCAGGCCACACTTAGGGACAGTCCCTCTCCAGATACCACAAGACAGTGAGGAATGTTTCCTCAGTCTGTTCACTAATACATCCACCAATCACACTGTGTGTGAAATGTGGAAAAAGGAGTATCCTATAGTTATCAAAAATCCAAAGCCTGGAGAGGGCATCACCATATATCCCGGGAACTATACCTGTTACTCTAATTACCAGGGTAAGGGAAGGTTCCTGGGTAATTTCACCAAAGGCTACTGCTCCACCTACAGTGAGGTCCCGGGGAAGTTAACACAGAACCAAATCCAGTCACTTGGTGATGTGTATTGGATTTGCGGGGACCTAAAAATCAGGACCAGATTAGAAGGAATCTGGACTGGTGAATGTGCCCTTGCAAAGGTCATTATGCCCCTCCATATCTTAACTGAAGATACCCCCGATACATACACTGACCCAGCACACAGTCAGAGGAGGAAGCGAGCAGCTCTCTCCGGAAGCTTTGACCCTCATGTATACATAGATGCCATAGGGGTCCCAAGGGGGGTACCTGATGAATTTAAAGCCAGGGACCAGGTAAAAGCTGGTTTTGAGTCACTGATCCCTATAATAACTGTCAATAAGAATGTAGATTGGATTAATTACATATACTATAACCAACAGAGATTCGTAAATTACACTAAAGACGCCCTCCAGGGAATTGCTGACCAGCTAGCCCCCACTTCCTACATGACATTCCAGAACCGGATGGCCTTAGACATGGTGTTAGCCGAGAAGGGGGGTGTCTGTAAAATGATAGAAAAAACAGGAACTTGCTGCACATACATTCCTGATAATACTGGCCCAAATGGTAAGGTTACTTTAGCTATAAAGAAATTAGAAGATCTGTCACTGGAGTTGAAGAAGAACTCAGGTATCACAGACCCATGGGACCAATATTTTAGCTGGATGAGTGGGTGGCAGAAGGTGCTCGCCCAGATAGGGGTAACGGTATTAATAATCCTGGTTCTTTTAGCCCTGATTGTATGCTGTATTCTACCTTTTGTAAAAAAGTTAATGAGCAAGGCTGTAGACAATAGCACACCTACATTTATCCACCAAGAAGAAGAGGACCTCCTTATGATGGAAGATGACAAACCCTTCACTCCTCTACAGTCACTCCCTGTCCATAATCTCACAGTGCTATAGGGTTATAGGGATAGATAGCGCCTGACTGCACCTCTCCAGCTGTATCGAGGAGGGAAGTGAACAGTTGCTGCCCAATTCTATATACAGCCACTAAAAGAGTTGCTGAGGAGAAGGGCCAGGCTAAAAAGTAGGACCTTTAGTATTAGGGACAGAAAAGAGAAAATAGTCATTTTAGGGGGGATTGTGAAGGAATGTGATGTAGATAATAATAATAGTAATCTGAAAATGTCTATTTTCTTATGTGCATACATATTTTTCTCCTTACTCATTATATAAGTATACAGATTTGCTCTGTTCCTATATTTTCTCAAGATGGCGATTACCCCCTGCATCCCACACACAGAAGAACGCGGAACTGGAGATAAGACCAAAGAGAGCCAAACCTCGTTATGAAAATTATGCATCTTCTTTTCTATCTTAACCAATGAGATGTACCTATTAGACTAACATAGCAATGACGTATTTGTGTGTATAAAACATTAACACCGCCTTGAATAAATTAGAAGTGTAACAGTAACAAACTGAGCGTGTCTCAGTGTGTTTACTTTTATATGCATGCATATCAACACTTTTCAAATTAGAGACAGCAGCAGATAACCTTGAGCTCGATTGGAGCTCTTAATCATTTCCATAACACTTCCTCAACAAGCAGTGATCTAGAGGGTGGTGCACCTCCAATCTTCTATGGATGCTGTGCCCGGGTTGGTAAGCTCCTCGCTTATCCTCGGACTGCACTCACACAGGACATGCAGCAGAGCTGCTCCTATCCGCGCTGCACACAGCTGAGATTCTTTGACAGACATTCTGCAGAGTGTGTAGCTGGCTGTTTGCAGTTCTGACTTATAGAATCCTCAGATCAGAAAGGCAACAGAGCTGCAATAGCCAGCTACACACTGTGCAGACTGAGGCTGTGTCTGTAAAAGAATCCAACCTCGGCCGTGTGCAGTTGGGAATAGCAGCACTGCTGAGAAGCCAACAATGACCCCATACTCTGCCCTATGCTCTGCTACCCCATCCTCTGCCCCGCTGACCCCTGTCCCACATAGCAAACAGAGACCCTACATAGCCCAGAATAGCCACTTTAGGGTAGGGGTGGATGGGGGAAGGGGCGTCCGATTTAAGTCTTGGCTAGGGCAGCACAAAACCAAAATTTTGGAGTCTTACCTGCCTGTACATGGGACTGCATATGAACAGCTCAGTCTATCATTTTGGCAATACCAAGATGAATAAACTCTTGCACATGCGCAGGAGTGAAGTTATCTTGACCTGGCAAATAAAACTTGGAAGCCAACCAGCCAGAGGTGTCTGTGGTTGGTGGGGAGCTCCTGGGACACTGCGGCGCTGTATTCCTGTCTACTTGGGTCATGCTGCCACCTTAATGTGAATAGACACTGAACAAAAAGTCAGGAATTTTGTACCCAAGCATATTTGCAGACTGGCCCTGCCCCTTCCATCATTTATCATCTATGTGTATTATGTGCTCCAAAATACATAAAGGTGGTTCTAAAGCCTAACATTTTTACCTAATTTGCATTGCTTGCATTAAGGTAAAAAATGTTTAGACATCAGTTTACTGGAGTCCTCATTCGATCTAGCACTGTGCATGTCTGCAGCTCTTCTCTCCCCTCACTCTTGGGTTTCGCTGGCTTTGCTGGGGCACCCGGGAGCCATTGGCTCCCAGTGTTGTCAATCAAAGTCAGTAATGAGAGAGTGGGGGCGGGGCCGAGTCTCGCTGTCTGTGTCAAAGGATGCAGCGGCAGGGCTCGGATGCGATCACACACAAGTGCCCCCATTGGAAGCAGCACTGGACAGAGGAAGGAGGGGCCAGCAGTGCTGGTGGGGGACCCGAAAGAAGGAGGAGGTTCTCCTGAGTCTTACTCCTTGTTGGCAGAGACTCAGCAGTGGGAGCCATTAGCTGTCAATCACAGCCTGTGGGGGGGTGGGGCTGAATCTACACTCTGTGTGTCCCATAGACACACACAGGTAGTTCGGGAGCGAGCACACATGACTGCCCTCAGAGGGGCCAGAAGCACCACCAGGGGACCCGAGAAGAGGAGGATCGGGGCAGCTCTGTGCAAAGCCATTGCACGGAGTAGGTAAGTATGACATGTTTGTTATTATAAAAAAAAAAAAAAAGCTGAACTTTTTATAATCACTTTCAGTTCTCCACCTCTGCTCACTATCAGCCACAGGAATAAGGGTATGCAGAATAAAATAAGAGGGCTCATTGCATAAAACTACGAAGATTTAACATTATAATTTAAAAAAAACATCTGCAAGTATGTGTACTCAAATTTTCAAATGCCTCCACAAAACCAGCACAACTAACACTAACTTAATCTTGTACAAAGAACTTCCACTTTCTGGTCCTGTAGAATGCACACCAGCTCCTTGCAGATCATGGCGGCAGCGTTCTTTGTACATGATTAAGTTTTTGTTATTTTGAGCTTGGCATTTGAAAACCATGTCACGTGCTATAAGGCCTGGTTCACACCTATGCAGGCTGCAGTTTGCAGTTTCCATATTCCAGGTGCATTTTGCATTTTCAATATTGAAGTCTATGGAACCAAAAACCATTAAAAAAGTCCCTGGCCCTTTCCATAAAATATAGAGATGTGAACGTGACCCATAGGAAACCATGTTAAATGGACTGTAGTGTGTTTCTGTAAAACTGAAAACGCGCTAAAAAATGCATAGCTATGAACCAGGCCTTAAAGTGCACTGCAACGCGTCGAAGACAAATATTAGCACATCAGCAGAACAGAACAATGTGGTAGAGAAAGGAAGATGAGTATATATAGCTGGGGAGAAGGAAGGGGGTCATTAAAGCATAAGCAAAGTCATCAAACCTAAATTAGGCCAAGGCCCCAACCCCTTCTTAAGTCACTGTACATTAAATTTTAACTTTTAAATATTTTTTTTAAACCATTTTA
The DNA here is from genome assembly GCF_042186555.1 of Aquarana catesbeiana. NCBI lineage: Eukaryota > Metazoa > Chordata > Amphibia > Anura > Ranidae > Aquarana > Aquarana catesbeiana. The sequence goes on from NC_133336.1 coordinate 87,362,487, forward strand.
TTTTAAACCTTCAGTCACCTGACCATTTTGATCACTTTCTTCCTACTTTTCCCTATTGTATGGCCGGTAGCAGCTCAATGGCATCATCACAGTTTGCACCTGTGCTGGGTTCACAACTCCTTGCACCTCTAGCTGCAAGATGCATCGCATCCTTCTTCCTTTGGGTGTGACTAGCGCTGCCATTAATGCCACTGGCCTGCCTAAAAAAAATTTTGCTACAGCAAATGCTAATGTAAGTTGGTGGTTTTTTTTTTTTTTTTTTTTTTTTTTACACCAGAATTTAATATCACTTTTAAGAGGTTATTCAGCCTGAGCCACCTCTCTTTAGCCCATGGCACAGTACTACGGTGAACGCTACATTCGCTTAAACGCTCCCTTATAGTGCTGGATAGCGATGAGCTTGGGCATCCTATGAACCCATCTCTAGCCACACTCATTCTCCTTTTCTTTTCTTTTTTTTGCTCCAGTGAGCTACAGGCTGGGTCATTCTCGCAGCAAAGAGGTGGTCTGCGGGTCAGGAATGACCCGACTCACCACTCAGAGTAATAAAGAGCAAGTTTGGCTAGAGATGACTTTGGGGGATGCCGTGATCGATTGATTACTTGGGAAGAAGTGAATTTACTCCCTAGATTATGGGTCGGTACTTGTCCTTTCCAATAATATATGTCTAGTAATCAAGCATAACGTGAAAGCTAGTGTAACTGTTGGCAAACATAATTGACTATGCAGAGTCCATACATATAGAATAAGAACACAACATCCATACAACAAATGCAAACAGTCCCACAAAAAGTAGATCTGGAAAAGTCCTACCATTCGTAGAGGATTGCCTTCTTCCTTGCTTGAGTTGAGCAGATTCATCCAGCTTTTCTGAGGGAACATCTCACCTTCCCCTCCAGGCTCTGAAGGAAGGTTTACTGGGTCCCTGGAATGTGTTGGCCTCACGTCCTGAACGTCTTTGAGTATTAATGGTTTGAAGTTGTACACAGAGAAGAGATGCAGAGCTTCATCTCAGATTTTCCACACGTAGCACACCCAAAGTGTGACACTGCTCTGGTTGGCCAGGTGCCGACCGAGGCTCCCTCAGTGTGACATGCAGATTCATACTGCCCTCCTACTGCGAAGTATCAATGCTGCACTGCTCAGAAAATCAGATGCCAGCATTCAGCTCCACTTGTCAGAGCCAGACGTGCCCCCTCAGTCCTGTTTGCTTATTGGTTGCAAGTGTGTGGCCCCACTTCTAGCCAAAGCTGCCCCGCTCATGCAATTTAGTTGTTTATCAGGTATGGGAGCATGATCCTGCCTCTCATAGACCTGGCCCTTATTTATCACAAGAACTGACCCCTTCGGTCCTATCTCCCATCCGTGACTGTAGAATATATAAAGATAGTGGGAAGAATTTAAAAAAAACAAACTGCTGCACCACTTTTGTGATAGATTGATGAAGCATTTGTGACCCTTTTGGTTCTGACAGTAACTGGTGCTGCAAATTCAGATTGCTGTGAAATGCTTCACTTTTACATTGTGACGCAAGGAATGCGCCAAATTAAAATATAGGCAGTTTGTATCCTATGAAAGTGGAGCTAATTTACACTAACTCTTCTGGCATACAGAGAGAATCGGGCTCAGACAGATTTTACTAAAGTGTCTGGTGCATTGTAAAATTGGCACAGTACAAGTTCTAGACGGGTAGAAGAATTTTGCACCACTTTTAGAACACACAAGCGACAGTTTTGCAAAATCTGTCTGTTCCAGACATCTGAATTCCAGGCAGTGGCGGAACTATAGGGGTCGCTGCAGTCGGACTTGCGACTGGGCCCTGCCATTCTGCCGCTGTGGGGGGGCCCAAGACCCGGCATTTCCCCCTGCACCTTTGGCTTGCCGTTTGGAATGCAGTGGGGGGAGGTGGGAGGCAGCGATCGGCAGCTCTATTGTTCCTGTGGGCGGTGGGATCTCCCTGCAGCTTGTAGTTCTTCCCGAGTGTATACAGTGGGGAGAAGAGGGGAGGGGCCTCTGACCCGGGCAGGTATCAGTTTCACTTTCAGTGAGTCGGCTCTGCTTGTACACTGCTGCTGATACATGCCAGGGTCAGAGGCCCCTCCCCTCTCCACTGTATACACTCAGGAGAAGAACTACAAGCCACATGGAGATTCCCCTGCCTGTGGACACCATAGAGCTGCTGATCGCCGCCTCCCACCTCCACCAGCCAGGTACATGGGAAACCTCTTGAAGGAGGGGGGGTAAGCAGTCTGGGGACCCTGATGTAGGGGGGGCTCTCTGGGGACCCTGATGTAAGGGGGGCTCTCTGGGGACCATGACGTAAGGAGGGGGCTGTCTGGGGACCCTGACGTAAGGAGGGGGCTGTCTGGGGACCCTGACGTAAGGAGGGGCTCTCTGGGGACCCTGATGTAAGGAGGGGGCTGTCTGAGGACCCTGATGTAAGGGGGGGCTCTCTGGGGACCCTGATGTAAGGAGGGGCTCTCTGTGGACCCTGATGTAAGGAGGGGCTCTCTGGGGACCCTGATGTATGGGGGGGGCTCTCTGGGGACCCTGATGTATGGGGGGGGCTCTCTGGGGACCCTGATGTATGGGGGGGGCTCTCTGGGGACCCTGATGTATGGGGGGGCTCTCTGGGGACCCTGATGTATGGGGGGCTCTCTGGGGACCCTGATGTATAGGGGGGCTCTCTGGGGACCCTGATGTATGGGGGGCTCTCTGGGGACCCTGATGTAAGGAGGGGCTCTCTGGGGACCCTGATGTAAGGAGGGGCTCTCTGGGGACCCTGATGTAAGGAGGGGCTCTCTGGGGACCCTGATGTATGTGGGGCTCTCTGGGGACCCTGATGTAAGGGGAGGCTCTCTGGGGACCCTGATGTAAGGGGAGGCTCTCTGGGACCCTGATGTAAGGGGAGGCTCTCTGGGGACTCTGATGTAAGGGGAGGTTCTCTGGGTACCCTGATGTAAGGGGAGGTTCTCTGGGGACCCTGATGTATGGGGGGGCTCTCTGGAGACCCTGATGTAAGGGGGGGCTCTCTGGGTACCCTGATGTAAGGGGAGGTTCTCTGGGTACCCTGATGTAAGGGGAGGTTCTCTGGGGACCCTGATGTAAGGGGGGGCTCTCTGGGGACCCTGATGTAAGGAGGGGGCTCTCTGGGGACCCTGATGTAAGGAGGGGGCTCTCTGGGGACCCTGATGTAAGAGGGGCTCTCTGGGGACCCTGATGTAAGAGGGGCTCTCTGGGGACCCTGATGTAAGGAGGGGGCTCTCTGGGGACCCTGATGTAAGGGGGCTCTCTGGGGACCCTGATCTATGGGGGGGGTCTCTGGGGACCCTGACTTAAAGAGGGGGCTCTCTGGGGACCCTGATGTAAGGGGAGGCTCTCTGGGGACCCTGATGTAAGGGGAGGCTCTCTGGGGACCCTGATGTAAGGAGGGGCTCTCTGGGGACCCTGATGTATGGGGGGGCTCTCTGGGGACCCTGATGTATGGGGGGCTCTCTGGGGACCCTGATGTAAGGGGGGCTCTCTGGGGACCCTGATGTAAGGAGGGGCTCTCTGGGGACCCTGATGTAAGGAGGGGCTCTCTGGGGACCCTGATGTAAGGAGGGGCTCTCTGGGGACCCTGATGTATGGGGGGGCTCTCTGGGGACCCTGATGTATGGGGGGGCTCTCTGGGGACCCTGATGTAAGGGGGGCTCTCTGGGGACCCTGATGTAAGGGGGGCTCTCTGGGGACCCTGATGTAAGGAGGGGCTCTCTGGGGACCCTGATGTAAGGAGGGGCTCTCTGGGGACCCTGATGTAAGGAGGGGCTCTCTGGGGACCCTGATGTAAGGAGGGGGCTCTCTGGGGACCCTGATGTAAGGGGAGGCTCTCTGGGGACCCTGAGGTAAGGAGGGGGCTCTCTGGGCACCCTGATCTATGGGGGGGCTCTCTGGGGACCCTGATGTAAGGGGAGGCTCTCTGGGGAACCTGATGTAAGGAGGGGCTCTCTGGGGACCCTGATGTAAGAGGGGCTCTCTGGGGACCCTGATGTAAGGAGGGGCTCTCTGGGGACCCTGATGTAAGGAGGGGGCTTTCTGGGGACCCTGATGTAAGGGGGCTCTCTGGGGACCCTGATGTATGGGGGGGCTCTCTGGGGACCCTGACGTAAAGAGGGGGCTCTCTGGGGACCCTGATGTAAGGGGAGGCTCTGGGGACCCTGATGTATGGGGGGGCTCTCTGGGGACCCTGATGTACGTGGGGCTCTCTGGGTACCCTGATGTAAAGGGGGGATCCCTGGGGACCCTAATGTAAGGAGGGAGGCTCTCTGGGGACCCTAATATAGGGGGAGGCTCTCTAAGGACCCTGATGTAAGGGGAGACTCTCTGGGGACCCTGATGTAAGGGGAGACTCTCTGGGGGCACTGATGTAAGGGGGGCTCCCTGGGGGCACTGATGTAAGGGGGGCTCCCTGGGGGCACTGATGTAAGGGGGGCTCCCTGGGGGCACTGATGTAAGGGGGGCTCCCTGGGGGCACTGATGTAAGGGGGGCTCCCTGGGGGCACTGATGTAAGGGGAGGCTCTCTGGGGACCCTAATGTAGGGGGGGGCTCTCTAGGGACCCTTATGTAAGGGTAAGCTTTCTAGGGACCCTAATGTAAGGGGAGGCTCTCTGGGGATCCTGATGTAATGAAGGGGCTCTGAGGACCCTAATATAAGTAGGGAGGCTCTCTTGGGACCCTGATGTAAGAGGAGGCTCTCTAGGGACCCTAATATAGGGGGGGCTCTCTGGGGACCCTGATGTAAGGAGGGCTCCCTGGGGACCCTGATGTAAGGGGGGTTCTCCGGGGACCCTGATGTAAGGGGAGGATCTCTGGGGACCATAATATAGGGGAGGCTCTCTAAGGACCCTGATGTAAGGGGAGGCTCTCTGGGGACCTTGATGTAAGGGGAGGCTCTCTGGGGTCCCTGTTGTAAGGAGGGGCTCCCTGGGAACCCTGATGTAAGTGGGGGATCTGCATTCAGATATGTAACTATATATATACATATATATTATATATATGTGTATATATATATATATATATATATATATATATATATATATATATATATATATATATATATATATATATATATATATATATATATATATATATACACACACACATATATATATTATATATATGTGTATGCCCGCCAAAGTGTATGACTTTCCTTACTTAGCTGCTATGGGCTCTAGCCCGCGATTTTTTGTAGACCTAGCAACGCCACTGGTGGGGGCCCTTCATGGTTTCTTGCATCGGGGCCCTGAAGATTCTAGTTACGCCTCTGATTCCAGGGAGTGTGTCATGTAATCAGTGTCTGACAGAACCAGAAGACCGCATAGGTGTTGTCTGAATGTGATGTCTAACATCAGCTCTTGTTCTCTCCAATCCCTAATTTAACTACTTAAGCATCGGGCCCATTTTTCAGATTTGGTGTTTACAAGTTAAAATCATTTTTTTTTGCTAGAAAATTACTTAGAACCCCCAAACATTATACAGGTGGTCCCCGGGTTACAAACAAGATGGGGTCTGTAGGTTTGTTCTTAAGTTAATTTTGTTTGTAAGTCGGAACAGGTAAATTTTTAAGTTTAGCTCCAGCCAAAAAAACGATTTTTAAGCTTTTTGGATAGCATAGAGAAGGGTAATAAAGGGAAAAACACGAATGGGAGAGATGTATGCGCTGCACACCCTGAAGCAATATATTGGCAAGAAATGGACAGTTTCCCCCGGTGGGGCTTTAGACAGCAATATCTTAAAATCAGGAATAATCTAGGATATATAACCAGTAAGTGCATTTATTTGAACAATAAGCAAATGTCATTTGCATTATAACATATAAAAATTGGCCAAGTGATACAATACATATTCCACAATATAAAGTTGACACATTTTCACAAAAGTGTATACAATACATATCCAATACATATCCGGACTGTTGACAGTATAAATCCCCAATGCGTTTCGACCTATGGACGGTCATCATCAGGGGGATAATTGGGTCTATAAAACACATTAAACAGCTTCAGAATTTAAGAACATATCATCATAAATCTCATTGTAGGGTTAAAATGGCGATATATTTACCGCTGGAAAGTAGAGGGAATAATCCCTTGGCCAAAACTGTTAAAAACCGTAAATAGATCCGGAGGGCCCCATGGTCGCCCCTGCCTCCCCAGAGTGCATGAGTCCAGCCCAAAGGGCTTACAAGGAGCCACATTGGTGCCCTCCAGGGGAAGGGGAGAGTCCGCACCTGCGACAAACACCCAATAAGTCATAGTGAATTAATTAGGTTTAAAACAGAGTGTATGGGCTAACTGCAATCATAATGATCAATATATATTCAGCTGGTATCCTAAAATCTCATAGACATAATTAAATATAATGTGGCAAAGCCATAATAAGGTAGAAGAAATTGTAGTATAGTTATAAGGTTATTTGAATAGTGTGGTGTGAAAATAAGTGGAGGAGAAGTGGTGTGGGGTACTGGGAATATAAAACCCTTAAGTGATAAAGTAAAATAGAATGGATGGCCAGCACAATGCTGGCTAAAGTGCCATGTCAAGGTGAATGAATGTGTGTATGGTGTCAGCCAATGTGTGATAAAATAAAAGTGAAAACAAATCAGAAAAAAAATATATAAATAAATAATTAAATAAAATCAAACAATCGAAAACACATGTGAGGGAAGTAGACCAATTATAAGAGTAGGAATATAAATATAATATTGTAGTTTACCTTATGCCACAATGTGGCTGGTGTAGTATAGAAAGTTTTACTTGTGTAAACCAAACTGCAATGAAGAAAAAGAGGTAAAGAGTTGGAGCCAAGAAGAATGTATGCAGTGCCATCCATTTCTTGCCAGCATTGAGAAGGGTTAACGCTCCTGTAACATTTGTTTTGCTGTCTGTGCCCCTGTTCAGAAGATTTCACCTCACTTTCTGTCCCAATAACAATTGGATTTTGAAAATGTTGGGTTGTTGTGGAAACAAGCCAACCATGGTGATAAAGCTTCAGTGGAGGTACCTTTTTTTTTCATAATAGCTCTTACAGGAGTGAATTTCCTTTCCTGGGGTAGATTTCCTCTCACTTCCTGTTGTCTCCCACCGTTTGTAAGTAGGAGTCATTTGTAAGTCGGATGTTTGTAACTAGGGGACCGCCTGTGTGTATGTATGTATGTATATATAATATAAATAAATAAATATTATATATATATATATATATATATATATATATATATATATATATATATTATATTTTTTTTTTTTTTTCAGACACCCTAGATGAAAAAAGTGATGGTCATTGCATTACTTTGTCACAACGTATTTTTGCAGGGGTCTTACAGGCAAATTCTTTTTTGGAAAAAACACAGTTTTAATTAAAAAATAAGACAGCGGTAAAGTAAGCCCAATTTTTTTTATATATTCTGAAAGATAATGTTACGCCGAGTAAATTGATACCCAACATGTGACGCTTCAACATTGCGCCCGCTCGTGGAATGGCGACAAACTTTGACACTTAAAAATCTCCATAGGTGACGTTTAAAAATGTTTACAGGTTACCAGTTTTGAGTTAGAGGAGGTCTTTTGCTAGAATTATTGCTCTTGCTCTAACGATCGCGGTGATACCTCACATGTGTGGTTTAAACACCGTTTTTATATGCAGGCGCTTTAAAAAAATTTTTTATTTTACTTTTTATTTTTTTTACACTGTCCTTTAAAAAAAAATAAAATTGGGGTCACTTTTATTCCTATTACAAGGAATGTAAACATCCCTTGTAATAGAAAAAAAAACATGACAGGACCTCTCTAATGTGAAATCTGGGGTCAAAAGACCATTGGGCGGAAGTAATGTTTGATGTCGCTTCTGCCATCCAATGGTGTTGAGCCGATCGGGGGCCATATTTCCCTCACTCGGCATCCAGCCTGTGAGGGGAGAGGACCACCCTAAACAATAGCACCCCTCACCGCTTCTCCACCCTAAACAATAACACACCTCTCCATCAGTGCCGCCTCAACAGCGCACATCAGTGAAGGAAAAAATTACTTATTTACAAAATTTACTGACAGTAACTAAGAAAAACTTTTATTTGTTTTAAAAATTTTCGGTCTTTTTTTTTTTTATAAAGTAAAAAATAAAAACCCAGCAGTGATTAACCCCTTCCCGACCGGCGCACGCCGATGTACATCGGCAGAATGGCACGGCTGGGCAAATGGACTTACAGGTACGTCCATTTGAATTCCCCGCCGTGCCATTGCGCGCGCCGGCCGGGAGCTTCATGAGTCGGGTCGCGGGTCCCGCGGACTCGATCGCCGCGGGGATACCCGCGATCGCCTCACGGAGAGGACAAACGGGGAGATGCTGATGTAAACAGCATCTCCCCGTTCTGCCTAGTGACAAGTGTCACTGATCACAGCTCCCTGTCATCGGGAGCAGTGATCAGAGTAATGACACTGCTAGCCCATCCCCCTACAGTTAGTAATCACTCCCCTAGGACATACTTAACCCATCCCCGCACCCTAGTGGTTAACCCCTTCACTGCCAGTGTCATTTACACAGTAATCAGTGCATTTTTAATCGCACTGATCGCTGTATAAATGACAATGGTCCCAAAAATGTGTCAAAAATGTCCGACATGTCCGCCATAACGTCGCAGTCACAAAAATCGCTGATCGCCGCCATTACTAGTAAAAAAAAAAAAATTATTAATAAAAATGCCATAAAACTATCCCCTATTTAGTAAACGCTATAACTTTTGCGCAAACCAATCAATAAACGCTTATTTCGATTTTTTTTACCAAAAATATGTAGAAGAATACGATCGGCCTAAACTGAGGAAAAAAAAATGTTTTTTTATATATTTTTGGGGGATATTTATTGTAGCAAAATGTAAAAAATAATGCTTTTTTTAAAAATTGTCACTCTTATTTTGTTTATAGCGCAAAAAATAAAAATCGCAGAGGCGATCAAATACCACCAAAAGAAAGCTCTATTTGTGGGAAAAAAAGGATGTCAATTTTGTTTGGGAGCCACGTCGCATGACCGTGCAATTGTCAGTTAAAGCGACGCAGTGCCGAATCGCAAAAAACGCTCTGGTCAGGAAGGGGGTAAAATCTTCCGGGGCTGAAGCGGTTAAATACCGCCAAAAGAAAGCTTTTTGTGTGAAGAAAATAATAAAAATTTCACATGGTTACTGTAACCATGTGTAGCGTGACTGTGCAATTGCCATTCAAAATGTGACAGTACTGAAAGCTGAAAAATGGCCTGGGCAGGAAGAGGGTGTAAGTGCCCTGTATTGAGGTGAGTAGACACTGAACAAAAAATCTGAAGTTTTCTACCCAAGTTTTTCCCTCACTCCCTTTATACCCGAGTCCTCATGTGATCCAGCGCAGTGCCCGTCATTGGCTTCCGCTGCTGTCAATCAAAGCCAGTGACTAGAGACTGGGCCGAGTCCCGCTGTCTGTGTCAGTGGATGCAGTAGTGGGGCTCGGTAGCGAACATGCATTAGTGACCCCAGGGGAAGCGGCTTCCCATGGGGGGTACTAGACAGAGGGGAGGAGCCAGCAGTGCTGTCAGGGGACCCGAGAAGAGGTTTGCAGCCACAGGTAAGTATAGACTTGTTTCTAATGGTAAAATCTAAGAAAAAAATAAAATAATCTTTGTCAATCCAATGTGTGCAAATTATCAATAGAAACTGAATAATTTTCCTGCAAATAAAATACAACGTGCAAAAAACAAGTGCTTAATGTCCTATAAATAAAGTGCAAACATGCAAAAAATGAACAGTATCTGTGTCTTTTGTCCTTTAATATCCTCCAGATGATAAATAATGTGAAAATGTACCAAAAAAGTGCCAAAAATTTAGTGCAAACTGAATATCTTTAAAAGATAGTTCTTCAGGCAATTAATATACTAATTGCACTTTTCTTCACCAATATTTAAGTGCTCCACATGATAAAGTGCCAGGTGCTCATTACATCCCCTAGGCTAGAATGACTTACCAAAAATTAAGGACCTTTTGATTAGAAAAAGATCTATAAGCGCTTGGGAATGTGATCGGTTATCAGCCTTCAAGTGGTTGGAAAGGCTGAAGATAAAAAAACCTTCAGAGTGCAGCCCCGCCCCCTAATACTTACCTGAGCCTGATCCAGTGATGTGCACGAGAGTAGAGGCTCTCTTGAGTCTCTCTCCTCATTGGCTCAGACAGTGCTGTCAATCACAGACGGTGAAAAGGGAGCAGGGGGCAGGGCTAAGCCATGCTCTGTATGTCCCATACACACAGAGCTGACCATGTGGATGACAGGTCCGTCTCCGCTCACGGTGCAGAGATGGACCTGTCAGAGTCCGGCTCTCCTCTATAGGGAGATCGCATGAAAACAGACTGCCTGTCCGTTTTCATCCGTTCCGGAAGACGGATGGAAAAAAGGGTCACCATCCACCTGGATTTGGCGGACAGGATCGGATATCAGCAGGTGTCAGCGGACATGTAACCACTGACATCCGCTGCCCCATAGGGGTGAATAGAGTGCGGTTGCGGCTGGTGCGCAAAATTTTTGGGGGGTTGCAAACAAACTGAAAAATTCTGCACAATTACCACCCCCCCACTCTGCATAATTACCCCCCCCCCTGTCTGCACAATCACCCCCCCAGTCTGCACAATTACCCCGCCCCGTCTGCACAATTACCACCCACTAGGTCTACACAATTACCACCCCCTCGTCTGCACAATTACCCCCTCCCCAGTCTGCACAATTACCACCCCCGTCTGCACAATTACCCCCCCCAGTCTGCATAATTAACCCCCATCTGCACAATTACCCCCCGTCTGCACAATTACCCCCGTCTGCACAATTACCCCCGTCTGCACAATTACCCCCCGTCTGCACAATTACCCCCCGTCTGCACAATTACCCCCCATCTGCACAATTACCCCCCATCTGCACAATTACCCCCCATCTGCACAATTACCCCCTCCCCAGTCTGCACAATTACCCCCTCCTGCACAATTACCCCCCCTCGTCTGCACTATTACCCCCCCCAGTCTTTACAATTACCCCCCAGTCTGCACAATTACCCCCATCTGCACAATTACCCCCCCAGTCTGCACAATTACCACCCCCTTCTGCACAATTACCCCCCTCAGTCTACACCCCCCATCATCAGCACAGACCCCCCAATCACTCACTGAGTGAGTGGGGAGAATGAGAGTGGGCAGAGCACTGCAGAGAAGCGCAGGGAAGGAAACCAACTAACAGTGAGGGAAGGGTCCACCGTCCAGGCCTCCAGCCTCCAGGGATTAGTGTGTGCGGAGCAGAGGGGTAGCTTGCGTGCCGCGGCCACATACAAACTGACTGAGTCAGCTAGTAGCTAGCTAGGAGGAGAGAGAGAGACGCCGTCTGTGACAACAGATGGCCTGCAGCGGTTTACATACCTTAGAAGCCGACAGCGAAGCTCAGGAGTCGATCAGGCTTTCTTCACTCCAGTCACAACATGCTGCCAAACACAGTGCGCCAGAAACCGGAAGTAACGCGGTGCCGAAAAAAAAGCACTGCCCACCGTCCTCCGCTCTCGGCCATCAAAATAAAAGAACAGGAGCTGCAATGGCAAATCACTGGAGATTTCAGAATGGGGGAGTGTTTGTAGGCGCATCACTTGCGCCCCGGACACTCCCTAAACGTGGGCAAATCAGCTTCCCAGCTTGCAATCAGCTGATTGCAGGCTGGGAAGCTTCCCATAGACCGCCACATGTCTGACTCCCGGTCACTCTTAAAGTGACAAGTTTTTTTTTTTTTTTTACAGATTGGGGGGGGGGGGGGGGCGCCCGAACCCCCTATGGACGGGCTGCTACTGGTGGAGTGTCTGCTCAGGTCTGCCTGAAAGACTGACAGGCAGACCTGATCGGAAAGCCCGTGTGAAAGGGCCCTTAGTAACATGGTACCAAAGCTGAGCTTATCCTTGAGAGAGCTTACAGTCTAAAGGCCTTGTCTCACATATATACATGCGCACACACTGACTCACAGGGTAGAGCCCCACCTGCCCACACAGACAGGTAAGGTGAGGGTGTAGAGACACTGACAGTGGCTGCTGTGCAGTTGAAGGATTTGGGGCTGCCACTCAGAACACTTATTGCGATTTTTTTTTTTTTTTACCAAAAATATGTAGAAGAATAAATATTGGCCTAAACTGATAAAAAAATTAGTTTTTTAACCACTTGCCCACTGGGCACATAAACCCCCTTCCTAACCAGACCAATTTTCAGCTTTCGGTGCTCTCACACTTTGAATGACAATTACTCAGTCATGCAACACTGTACCCATTTCAGATTTCGTCTTTTTTTTCCACACAAATTGAGCTTTCTTCTTTTGCTGGTATTTAATCACCGCTGTTTTTTTTATTTTTTGCGCTATAAATCAATGAAAATTTGGTAAAAAAAAAAATTCTTTGTTTCTGTTAAAATTTATTGCAGAGTATTGGCGAGTATTGGCAGAGTATTGCATAGTATTGCAAAGTATTACATAATATCGCAGAGTATTGCATAGTATGGCAGAGTAATGGCAGAGTATGGGCACTGAGCAGCGCTGTGGGCTGGATCTGTAGTGTCCACATTGCTGCAAACGATCTCTCCTTCTCTCCTCTCACACTGTACTGATTGGAGCGATCACGTGGTAAACGGCCGCTATCCGTGATGCGCAGGGTCCGGTCACAGATGTTCCCGGGTGCGCGCCCCAGAGGGCGTGCGGAAGCGTGATTCTGTGAGGACGTCCCAAGGACGTCCACCCAGAATAAGCCAACCGCGCTGTAGCTGTCTTTCGGCTATGGCCCGGTCGGCATGTGGTTAAAAACATTTGTGGGGATATTTATTACAGCAAAAAGTTTAAAAATTTTTTTTTTTTCAAAATTGTCGCTCTATTTTTGTTTATAGCACAAAAAATAGCGCCGCTTTATCGCTGACATCCGGGGGGACATACTAAACTGCATATTGGGATGATTGGATTATTGGCTGCAATACTGAGAACTCTCACTAGATGTCAGTGTACTATATACACATATATATGGTAATGACTCTGTTGTTTCTCAAAATATGTTATTCTTTCCTGCAGTGCTTGATACATGTTGTAAGAAGCAGTTGCTAATGTTTAACTCTTCACTTGCTGATATATATGCAGCTGTACAACAGGATACAGAAGTAATTTAAAAATTACATTTGACCTGTTTTTGATGGGAATATGGGTAGAATTATTATTTCTCATGGGTATTATTGGGGGAATATCATATTAACACCCGACAATGAACATATTTAACCCATTACTAATAATAATATGCATATAGTTTTTCTACATGGGGATTATGGGTGGAATATTGTAGTTAGACATACATAGAAATATATTAAACCTATTTCTGATGTAAATATGTATATCATTATTTTTCTACATGGGGATTATTGGTGGAATATTGTTTATAAATATACATAGCAACATATTAAACCTATTTCTGATATGAAAATGCATATAATTATATTTCTACATTGGGATTATTGGTGGAATATTGTTTATAAATATGCATAGCAACATATTAAACCTATTTCTGATATGAAAATGTATATAATTATTTTTCTACATGGGGATTATTGGTGGAATATTGTTTCTAAATATACATAGCAATATGTTAAACCTATTTCTGATATGAAAATGCGTATAATTATTTTTCTACATGGGGATTATTGGTGAAATATTGTTTCTAAATATACATAGCAACATATTAAACCCATTTATGATATGAATATGCATGTAATTATTTTTCTACATGGGGATTATTGGTGAAATATTGTTTATAAATATACATAGCAACATATTAAACCCATTTCTGATGAGAATATGCATACAATTATATTTCTACATGGGGATTATTGGTAACCGATCAGAGTGCGCCTGTCCACAGACTCGGTTGATCGGCTCACCTTCATAAAAATGAATCAGTCAGAAATAGGTTTAATATGTTGCTATGTATATTTATAAACAATATTCTACCAATAATACCCATGTAGAAATATAATTATATATGCATATTCTCATCAGAAATGGGTTTAATATGTTGCTTTGTATATTTATAAACAATATTCCACCAATAATCCCCATGTAGAAAAATAATTACATGCATATTCATATCTTAAATGGGTTAAATATGTTGCTATGTGTATTTATAAACAATATTCCACCAATAATACCCATGTAGAAATATAATTATATGCATATTCTCATCAGAAATGGGTTTAATATGTTGCTATGTATATTTATAAACAATATTCCACCAATAATTGCCATGTAGAAAAATAATTATATGCATTTTCATATCAGAAATAGGTTTAATATGTTGCTATGTATATTTATAAACAATATTCCACCAATAATCCCCATGTAGAAATATAATTATATGCATATTCTCATCAGAAATGGGTTTAATATGTTGCTATGTATATTTATAAACAATATTCCACCAATAATTGCCATGTAGAAAAATAATTATATGCATTTTCATATCAGAAATAGGTTTAATATGTTGCTATGTATATTTATAAAAAATATTCCACCAATAATCCCAATGTAGAAATATAATTATATGCATATTCTCATCAGAAATGGGTTTAATATGTTGCTATGTATATTTATAAACAATATTCCACCAATAATCCCAATGTAGAAATATAATTATATGCATATTCTCATCAGAAATGGGTTTAATATGTTGCTATGTATATTTATAAACAATATTCCACCAATAATCCCATGTAGAAAAATAATTATATGCATTTTCATATCAGAAATAGGTTTAATATCTTGCTATGTATATTTATAAACAATATTCCACCAATAATCCCAATGTAGAAATATAATTATATGCATATTCTCATCAGAAATGGGTTTAATATGTTGCTATGTATATTTATAAACAATATTCCACCAATAATCCCCATGCCGAAATATAATTACATGCATATTCTCATCAGAAATGGGTTTAATATGTTGCTATGTATATTTATAAACAATATTCCACCGATAATCCCAATGTAGAAAAATAATTATATGCATATTCATATCATAAATGGGTTAAATATGTTGCTATGTATATTTATAAACAATATTCCACCAATAATCCCCATGTAGAAATATAATTATATGCATATTCTCATCAGAAATGGGTTTAATATGTTGCTATGTATATTTATAAACAATATTCCACCAATAATCCCCATGTAGAAAAATAATTATATGCATATTCATATTAGAAATAGGTTTAATATGTTGCTATGTATAGTTATAAACACTATTCCACCAATAATCTCCATGTAGAAATATAATGATATGCATATTCTCATCAGAAATAGGTTTAATATGTTGCTATGTATATTTATAAACAATATTCCACCAATAATTCCAATGTAGAAATATAAATTATATGCATATTCTCATCAGAAATTGGTTTAATATGTTTGCTATGTATATTTATAAACAATATTCCACCAATAATCCCCATGTAGAAAAATAATCATATGCATTTTCATATCAGAAATAGGTTTAATATGTTGCTATGTATATTTATAAACAATATTCCACCAATAATCTCCATGTAGAAATAAAATTATATGCATATTCTCATCAGAAATAGGTTTAATATGTTGCTATGTCTATTTATAAACAATATTCCACCAATAATTCCAATGTAGAAATATAATTATATGCATATTCTCATCAGAAATTGGTTTAATATGTTGCTATGTATATTTATAAACAATATTCCACCAATAATCCCAATGTAGAAAAATAATTATATGCATATTCATATCATAAATGGGTTAAATATGTTGCTATGTATATTTATAAACAATATTCCACCAATAATCCCCATGTAGAAAAATAATTATATGCATTTTCATATCAGAAATAGGTTTAATATGTTGCTATGTATATTTATAAACAATATTCCACCAATAATCTCCATGTAGAAATATAATTACATGCATATTCTCATCAGAAATAGGTTTAACATGTTGCTATGTCTATTTATAAACAATATTCCACCAATAATCCCAATGTAGAAATATAATTATATGCATATTCTCATCAGAAATGGGTTTAATATGTTGCTATGTATATTTATAAACAATATTCCACCAATAATCCCCATGTAGAAAAATAATTACATGCATATTCATATCATAAATGGGTTAAATATGTTGCTATGTATATTTATAAACAATATTCCACCAATAATCCCCATGTAAAAGTATAATTATATGCATATTCTCATCAGAAATGGGTCTTATATGTTGCTATGTATATTTATAAACAATATTCCACCAATAATCCCCATGTAGAAAATTAATTATATACATATTTATATCAGAAATAGATTTAATATATTCCTATGTATGTCTAACTACAATATTCCACCCACAATCCCCATGTAGAAAAAGTATATGCATATTATTATTAGTAATTGGTTAAATATGTTCATTATCGGGTGTTAACATGATATTCCTCCAATAATCCCTATGAGAAATAATAATTCTTCCCATAATCCCATCAAAAACAGGTCAAATGTAATTTTACATTACTTCTGTATCCTGTTGTACAGCTGCATATATATCAGCAAGTGAAGAGTTAAACATTAGCAACTGCTGCTTGCAACATTGTATCAAGCACTGCAGGAAAGAATAACATATTTTGTGAAACAATTACCATATATATGTGTATATAGTACACTGACATCTAGTGAGAGTTCTGAGTATTGCAACCAATAATCCAATCATCCCATCATCCCAATATGCAGTTTAGTACGTCCCCGGACGGGGCAGCTCAGTGTGAAAGGGGTCTTAGTGGTTAATATACAGTAACACACTGACGATTGGAAGAAGCCAATAATAATAGATGGATGCTAATAATAGTATAAATACATAATTATGAACATCATTGTAATCTATTATTATTCGCTTCTATTATTATTTATCAATAGCTTCTATTATTATCATTTATTAGCTAGTCTTATATTGATCATTATTAATAGAGAATACGCGCTGCCCAGGCGTGTTCATGTTGGTGAGGGGTGGATTTGTACATGTTGGGTGCGGATTTTTTAAAAGATAGGCACGTCCCGCAAGTGTCCAGGAAAAATAGCAGAATTAATTTGGTTTTGCAGCACTGCCCATCATTTAAAAATCCGCCCCTCACCGACATGAACACGCCTCGCCAGCGCCAGGCACAATCTGACAGAAAAATGTCTTCCATCGGCCATTGTGCGCAGGCGCCGTCACAACAGCTGATCGTAAAATCAGCTGTTGTGCTATTCCGTACGGCGCAGGCGCCGTACATCCCGGTCACTTCTTGCTAGCAGGCACTATCCGACAGAACACCTGCCTAGACCCGCCCATGGTTTCCTCCGATCCTGTAGTAAAAATGTCCGACTCCGCTTCAGTTAATGCCCGCCCCTCTCTCTCCCCCTAGTGACAATCTCCGCCCTCTTAAAGTCCAGCGGTGATTCTGTAGTAAGAAATGAAGGTGGGCGTGACAGAGAACAGCCGAATCGCACTCCTCCTTTAGCTGGGCGATCGCAGACTGATCCTCCCCCGAGTGACGCAGTAAGGTAATGTCCTTCCGCCGTGCGCTCGCAGTTGATTGGCTGTCTCTCACAGTCTCCAGAGAAGACTCCGCCCCCTCTCTTTAGCTATCAGCTTTGAACTTGCGGCTCTGCTATTAATCAGTAGCCGTGGCCTATGTACTCCTGATTGACAGCTTCGGCATCCCGGCTCCTCCCCCACATTCTCCAGCCGGAGATAGTCACAGTACCTACAGGTAATCCTTATTATAGGATTACCTGTAGGTATAAATGGGTAAAACAGTTCACAACCACTTTAATAGAGAATACAGATAATGACAGGGCCTTTTCCATGGTGGATATTAAAAATAAATGATTAGATTGGGGGAGTTACCGCTCTTCACTACACTGGTGACATCGGTGGGTGGCGCAGCTGGTCTAGATCCGCCCATGATTTCCTCTGATACTGTAGTAAAAATGTCCGACTCGGCTTCAGTTAATGCCCGCCCCTCTCTAAATACCCTAGTGACAATCTCCGCCCTCTTAGAGTCCAGCGGTGATTCTGTAGGAAGACATTAAGGTGGGTGTGACGGAGAACAGCCGAATGGTCCTCCTCCTCTAGCTGGGCGATCGCAGACTGATTCTCTCTCCGAGTGACGCAGTAAAGTAATGCCCTTCTGCCGCGCGCTCGCACTTGATTGGCTGTCTCTCCCACTGTCTCCAGAGTAGGCTCCGCCCCTTAATCCAGCTATCAGATCGCGGCTCTGCTATTGGTCAGTAGGCGTGGCCTGTGTACTCTTTATTGACAGCTTTGATGGCCCTGTCTCCTCCCTCCACATTCTCCGCTCAGGGCTGTGAGGACAGCAGCAGGGCTTTATAATACATACAGAGCCTCCGAATCTCCTTCCTATCGCCTAATCCACTCCTCTCCTAGGGAAGACGGCACTACAGCTGTGTCTCGTATCCCCTCTACTGGACCTGACCCTCCCCTGTGTCCTCCCGCCGATGTGCCTCCCCTCCTCGGGCTCCTCTGTGGGCGGTGCCGGGTGAGTAGTGTGTCATTTACTGAGCCAGGCTACCCTTCCCCCCCCACCTCTGATAACTTTCTAATGCTGCTGCAGAACTTATTAGAGGGGGAGGGGCGGGTCTGCTGGGTGCTGTAGTGCAGGGCAGTGAGTGGCAGCTGTGGGATTCCTAAACATCCCTCTCCACCCCTAAACTATACCCCCCCCCCCTCCCAGTGGCGTCTCCAGCTTTCAAATTTAGGGGGGGCACATGGGGGGACAGGGACAAAAGTAGGGGGGCAACTATAAAATGCATATATCTATATATAGATATATATATATATATATATATATATATATATCTCTCTATATCCTGGGGCCCTTTACTACGACCCCACAACGGGCCCTTTCACATGTTCTGCAGTGAGCTCCCTTCCTACTGTATTGGGGTCCCCCAGGGTGGCAGAAAACAAGATATATATGTCACCAGCATATCAAGAAAATATAAGGATCCAAAGCAGTGGGAGAACTATCAGGGTTGCAAAGGTTGTCTTGCCTCCGGGCCCTGGTGTTCTGCCACTGTGGGGTTCCCCAGCCTCCTCTTGCTGTCCTGCCCCTGCTATTGACAGCTCTGGTCTGGCATCTCTTGGAATTTACAGGCTGGTCCTCCTGTCCTAAGGACGGGAGAAATCAGTCTGTTTTTTCAGTAACTGAAAGTCCTGGTGGAGTCCTTCCTGCAACTCGCTCTTCTCCCTGCCAATGAGGATGCAGGTGAAGGAGCAGATCAGGCGGCCGTGGTTGTGTGAACGCTCACATTATGCAGTGTCAGCGAGCAGGGGAGGGGGGAGGAATCACCCGCAGGAGCTGACTGGGGACTCTCTCCCTCTTAGACATTGATTTTTTGTAAAAAAAAAAAAAAAAATTTTATTTTTTTTGGGGGGGCACATGGTGGGGCACAGCATAATGTTGGGGGAGTCAGGGCCCCCTCTGGCCCCCCCCTAGGGTCGCCATTGCCCCCTCCACCCTAAACATCCCTCTCCACCCCTAAACTATACCCCCCCTCTCCACCCTAAACAATAATTCCCCTCCCCACCTCTTGACCCTAAACAATAACACCACTCACCACCTCTCCACCCTGAACAAATAAACCCCCCTCCCTGCCTCTTCACCCTCAACACTAACCCCGTGTTTAATAATGGGGGCAGTATGGAGGAGGGGGTCCTGTGTAATTATGGGGGGGACTGTTTAATGGAGATAACATGGTGAAGGGGGTCCGGTGTAATGATAGGGGGGCAAAATTGCACAGGGGGCCAAATAAAATGACTTTCCAGGGTCCAACCAATATTAAAGATGTCACTAAGTGCATTCAGTGGTCAGTGAGGGGCCCCATGAGAGGTTCCTGTCGGCGGTTGATGCATTGGCCCTGGGAGAGGAGGAAGGACTTGTGCTGGCTGGGATGAGAAGGGTGATGAAAGCCACAGTCCACATCATGGAGGGCCACAGTCCACATCTCCACTGTGGGGAAAAGCAAGTCTGTGCCAAGAAGAGAGCCGGAGGTGGCAGAGTGTACAGAGCAGCAGTCTGCCTTGTGTGCAGCTCAGTGATCACCAGCAGATTAGTGTGTGCTTCATTCTAGAACAGGCTCAGTGTGACAGTGACTGCTCATGTACTACGTGTTCTACCCTATACATAACACCGATCTCTATACACTGAGTGCTATTATCTATCTCAGTGTACAGATACCAGTGTTACATATAGGGAATAGCACTCAGTGTATAGATATCGGTAATTTATGCACTCCGCACTCCTCTCCTGCACATACTACCCACCTCCATACACTCCGCACTCCTCTCCTGCACATACTACCCACCTCCATACACTCTGCACTCCTCTCCTGCACATACTACCCACCTCCATACACTCTGCACTCCTCTCCTGCACATACTACCCACCTCCATACACTCCGCACTCCTCTCCTGCACATACTACCCACCTCCATACACTCCGCACTCCTCTCCTGCACATACTACCCACCTCCATATACTCTGCCCTTTATATTCCCCATTTAACATTACTTACATAGTGCAGAAGGTGGTAATCTCAGACTCTAGCCACACGCTCTTCAAGCCACACCCACGACTTAAGCGCATTTTAAAGCACGCCCACTTATTGCCGCAGCATGTGCCACTTTTTTCCTTTTTGCTCTACACAATAGGGCCCACTTTTGATCTTGCACACAGGCCCGCTGATTTCATGATACGCCCCTGGTGCATTCTGTGCGATTCCCGGTGTAAACTGGCATTTATATATGTTTTCAGAGAGCACCTAGTATGTGAGTCAGAGCTGGGGCCTTTTTATTTTCATAATTTAAAAATTGTCAGCAGACATTTATAGACTGACATTCTTTTTGTTCTATAATCCTGTAGCCTCTCTGATGTCTGTCACTGTCGGAACATTTCAAAATGTAGAAAGTGTAATTATACCTGTTGTGTTTGGATTGTTTTTTGTTGTTCAATGAACATTTCTGTGGGCATTTTTTTTTGTTTGTTTTTGTTTCAATAAACATTTCTGTCCTCAAAGTCTGGTCTTATTTTCTTGTCTTGTGACATTTATTTTCAGGTTTGGTAGACACTGAATTCTAAGGACTTCTCTCTGGCCGTAGTTCCCATAGGAATTACTTTACCCCCAATTCAGACATTTTTTGCACCCATGTAAGTAATAGTAACCACTTGCTGACCGCGCCTCTTTCCATGCTGAGCTGATCTCCTATGTATAACGCTGAGGGTGTAAATGTATACTCCTGTCGAAATAGGATTTTGGTTTTCATACAATATCTCTCTGGTGTAGTTTTTCCTTTGTTCTAATTATTACTTAGAGTGACCCTACACTGTACAATCCTTCGGGCAGCATACCCGAGTTGAGCATCTAGAAACTTGGGTGTAGTTTTAGCTATATATGGCTTCCCTAGAGGGAAATGAGTGCTGGATAAGCTCCTAATCATACACAGATTTTCCAGTGCAATCAGGTGAGCATTCCCTCTCCAGCTGATCCTACATATGTGGGCCAGCTCACACCAGATGCAGTCCACTGCATTTTTTTTCTACATCAAAAATGCATTGACAGTTGGTTATATGGGTTCCAAATGGCATAGTTCACACAAGTGCAGTCAAAAAAAAATAGCGCATGCATTTTTTTTTTCTGCACTGGAAATGTGGCAAAACTCCTCACAGGAATGCATTACAGCAGAAAATAAACCTGTAAATCTTACAGAACACAAGAGTGGAAAAATGTCCTGGAATGCACTCAAAAACACATGCAGAGTGCATTTTTAATTTATAACTATAAGCAAAAATGCATCCGGAGTGCGTTTGTGTGGTGTGAACCAGCCCTCAAGGACAAGCAAGTGTCCTACAAGCCATCATCCTCAGTGGGACATCTACCTGTCAGATTCATTTTCCTGTACACATAAGCAGCCTGTTGCGCAGTTCCATGGCTTGATCATATTTATATTTTGTTAATCAGCTGTAAAAAGTATCGATTTCTTGCAGCTTTAACCTGTTCTAAGCATAAATAACATAAACGTGAAAAGGAGTTTTTAACTTTTAGGCTGGGTTCACACTAGTGCGATGGCAGACATAACGTGCGATGCAAATTCAGCCATACAGATTGTATGGCTATAATTGCAGGGCCCTTTTTTTTTTTTTTTTTTTGTCCGCACTGGAATCGGATCGCATGGATGTTTACATCCATGGGATCCGATTCCTGTACTATTTCACAGTTCGTACTGTAATCTGCAAACCCATTTGGGGTGTCATTAACTCTACATTGACACTCCCAGTGGTTCGCAGATGTCAATGTAAACCGGTGTATGATGCGGGAACCTGCGCAGGAATCGCAGGGTTTCCTGCATTGCAGCAGTGTGAAGCGGGAATTCGAGTAATACTAAGGTGGTGGCAAATTAGCAAATAATAAAAGAAGGTGTGTTAGTAATTTTGATTTGTGAACCCATTTGTTCACACTGGTGCAACGTGACTTTAATGAATGGGATCTGATTTTTGATTCAACTGAGAAAATAAAAAATGGCATGGGGTTCCCCCCCCAAAATCCATACCAGACCCCTAATCTGAGCATGCAGCCTGGCAGGCCAGGAAAGGGTGAAACGAGCGAACGCCCCTCTCCTCCTCCTGAACCATACCAGCCCCCCATGTTAGCTCCAAAATTAATCATGATGTCAGCTGCTGAGTCCAATAACCCTTTCACTGCCAGGTCCGTTCGCTGTACAGACCTACAGAAATGCCTGCAGGTACGGACCTCTTTTCTCCCTCTCCTATAAGCTCATGGTCACTTCAATTATCTCAAACTTATATCAGAATTATTCAGCAGACTCTGCTGAACAATTCTATAACTCTGATTAGTGGATTGCAATCTGCTGATCAGAGTTATTAACCTCATGTGACCACCGCCCCACCCATGCTGCTGCTTTCCTGTTCCCAGCCTCTCCACCCCCCTCTGCTAACTTTCACCTAAAACTGCTCCCCTCCTTTCCTATCCCCTTCACCCCCAGCGCCGATGATCCCCCTGCAGCTACCATCATAAACCGGCATCCCTCCTCTGCCGCTCTCGTTAGCTTCAGGAACTGCATGGGGCTTGGGGGGGATCCAGACCTGTTCCCCCCCGCCAGTCAGATCACCCCCTGTACTGCCCCGGCACCCTCAATCCATTCCTGGTGAGAGCAGCATCCCTCCCTCCCACTGCCTGCAGCTGCTGGCCGCACTGAACTCCAGCAATCTGTCATGCTGAGAGCTCAGAGGAGGAGGGTGGGGGTGAAGTTGGGGCTTGGTAAACGCACTCGGCCTCTCCACGGTGACGCTCCCCCTCCCGCACTCACCCCTCCAAGGTGATGGTCTTACCCGGCACTCACCCCTCCTCGGCTTCTCCTTCTGGCCAACCTGATCAACCTCCTGTCCTGGTTGGCCGGAAGACAATAGCGAGTATTGATTCACTATTGTCACAAGTGGGTGGGTTCAGGGCATGATGCTCTGCGCCTCAAGCCCAACCTTTTTCAAGCCAATTAGAGTCTCAGGCTCTAATCATGTAGCTTGTGCAGGGGGGCAGCGCCCCTAATGGACCGGCCTCTCCTGGTAAGAATTGAGTCTCGCTGGCTTTGCTGGGGCACCCGGGAGCCACTGGCTTCCAGTGCTGTCAATTAAAGTTAATGCTGTCTGTGTCAATAGATGCAGCGGCAGGGCTCGGATGTGAGCATGCACAAGTGCCCCATTGGAAGCGGCACTGGATAGAGTGGAGGGGCCAGCAGCACCGGTGGGGGACCCGAAAGGAGGAGGAGGTTCTCCTGAGTCTGTCTGCTCATTGGCTGAGATAGAGCAGTGGGAGCCATTAGCTGTCAATCAGCTTGTGGGGTGGTGGGGCTGAATCTACACTCTGTGTGTCCCATAGACACACACAGGTAGCTCGGGAGCGAGCACACATGACTGCCCTCAGAGGGGCCAGAAGCACCACCAGAGGACCCGAGAAGAGGAGGATCGCAGCTGCCCTGTGCAAAGCCATTGCACAGAGTAGGTAAGTATGACATGGTTTTTTTTTTTTTAATAACAAAGCTGAATTTAATAACCACTTTCAGTTTTCTACCTCCGCTCACTATCAACAGCAGAAATAAGGGTATGCAGAATAAAATAAGAGGGCTAATTGCCTAAAACCACAAAGATTTAACATTATAATTATAAAAAAACATCTGCAAGTATGCATACTCAAATTTTCAAATGCCTCCACAAAACCAGCACAACTAACACTAACTTAATCTTGTACAAAGAACTTCCACTTTCTGGTCCTGTAGAATGCACACCAGCTCCTTGCAGATCATGGCGGCAGCGTTCTTTGTACATGATTAAATTTGTGTTACTTTAAGCTTGGCATTTGAAAAACAAGTCACGCGCTATAAGGCCTGGTTCACACCTATGCAGGTTGCAGTTTGCATTTTCAATGTGTTTTTGGTCCATTGAAGTCTATGGAACCAAAAACCAGAAAAAAGTCCCTGGCCCTTTCCATAAAATGTAGAGATGTGAACGTGACCCATAGGAAACCATGTTAAATGGACTGTAGTGTGTTTCTGTAAACCTGAAAACGCACTAAAAAATGCATAGGTGTGAACTAGGCCTTAAAGCGCACTGCAACGTGTGTCGAAGACAAATATTAGCACATCAGCAGAACAGAACAATGTGGTAGAGAAAGAAAGGCTAGTGTCTATATAGCTGGGGAGAAGGAAGGGGGTCATTAAAGCATAAGCAAAGTCATCAAACCGAAATTAAGCCAAGGCCCCACCCCCTTCTCAAATCACTGTACATGAAATTTGAATTTTAAATATTTTTTTAAACGTTCAGTCACCTGACCATTTTGATCGCTTTCTTCCTACTTTTCCCTATTGTATGGCCGGTAGCAGTTCAATGGCATCATCACAGTTTGCACCTGTGCTGGGACCACAACTCCTTGCACCTCTAGCTGCAAGATGCATTGCACCCTTCTTCCTTTGGGTGTGACTAGCGCTGCCATTAATGCCATTGGCCTGCCTAAACAAAATGTTGCTACAGCGAATGCTAATGTAACTTGGTGGGTGTTTTTTTTTTTTTTTTAACAGAATTTATTATCACTTTTAAAGAGGTTATTCAGCCTGAGCCAGCTCTCTTTAGCCCATGGCATAGTACTACGGTGAACGCTACATTTGCGTACACGCTCCCTTATAGTGCTGGATAGAGATGAGATTGGGCATCCTCTGAACCCATCTCTAGCCACACTCATTCTCCTTTTCTTTTTTTGCTCCAGTGAGCTGCAGGGTGGGTCATTCTCACAGCAAAGAGGTGGGCTGTGGGTCAGGAATGACCCGACTCACCACTCGGTAATAAAGAGCAAGTTTGGCTAGAGATGACTTCAGAGGATGCCGTGATCGATTGATTACCTGGGAAGAACTGAACTCACTCCCTAGATTATGGGTCGGTACTTGATTTTTCCACACGTAGCACACCCAAAGTGTGACACTGCTCTGGTTGGCCAGGTGCCTCAGTGTGACATGCAGATTTATACTGCCCTCCCACTGCAAAGTATCAATGCTGCTCTGCTCAGCAAATCAGATGCCAGCATGCAGCCCCACTTGTCAGAGCCAGACGTGCCCCCTCAGTCCTGTTTGTTTATCAGTTGCAAGTGTGCGGCCCCACTTCTAGCCAAATCTGCCCCGCTCATGCAATTTAGTTGTTTATCAGGTGTTTTTTTGTTTTTTTTTTTTTTTTTTTCCCCAGACACCCTAGAGAATAAAGTGGTGATTGTTGCATTGCTTTGTCACACCGTATTTGTGCAGAGGTCTTACAAGCAAATTCTTTTTTTGGAAAAAATACACTTTTCTTTTTTAATTAAAAAATAAGACATTGGTAAAGTTAGCCCAATTTTTTTTTTTTTTTTTTAAATCTGAAAGATAATGTTACGCCGAGTAAATTGATACCCAATATGTGACGCTTCAATATTGCGCCCACTTGCGGAATGGCGACAAACTTAAGACACTTAAAAATCTCCATAGGCGACGTTTAAACATTTCTACAGGTTACCAGTTTTGAGTTGGAGGAGGTCTTTTGCTAGAATTATTGCTCTCGCTCTATCGATTGCGGCGATACCTCACATGTGTGGTTTAAACACAGTTTTCATATGCGGGCACTTTAAAAATGTTTCTTTATTTTATTTTATTTTTTACACTGTCCTTTAAAAAAAATAAAAAATTTGGGGTCACTTTTATTCCTATTACAAGGAATGTAAACATCCCATAATAGGAAAAAAAAGCATGACAGGACCTCTTTAATGTGAGATCTGGGGTCAAAAAGACCTCAGATTTCACATTTACACTAAAATGCAATTAAAAGAAAAAAATTCCCCCTTTCAGACTGTTGGGCGGAATTAAAGGGGTTGTAAAGGTAAAAATTTTTTCACCTTAATGCATTCTATGCATTAAGGTGAAAAAACTTTTGACAGTACCGCCGCCCCCAGGCCCCCCGTTTTACTTACCTGACGCCTCGAATCTTCGCTCCTCGTCCTCGTCAGCTTCATTGCAGCTCAGCCTGGTCGCTGATTGGCTGCAGTGGATGGATTGAAAGCAGCGCAGCCATTGGCTCGCGCTGCTGTCAATCACATCCGATGACGCGGCGCGCCGGGGGGCGGGGCCGAGTGATACAGCCGGCGGCTATAGCCGCCGGCTGTATCACGGGAGCGCGCCCGCAAGCACTCACCACCGTGCGAGGGAGCTCGCATGAAGGTGGTAAATGCTTGCGGGGAGGAGCTGAAACAGCCGCCGAGGGACCCCAGAAGACCAGGTTCGGGGCCACTCTGTGCAGAACGAGCTGCACAGTGAAGGTAAGTATAACATGTTTGTTATTTAAAAAAAAAAAAAAAAAAAATAACTTTACAACCCCTTTAATGTTTGACGTCGCTTCCGCCATCCAATGGTGTGGAACCTCACTGGCTTTTCTGTGGCACTGGGATCTTGCTGGCTTTGTTGTGGCACTGGGAGCCATTGGCTTCCGCTGTTGTCAATCAAAGCCAGTGACTAGTGGCTGAGCTTGAGTCCCGCTGTCTGTGTCAGTGGATGCAGTAGTGGGGCCCGGTAGCGAACATGCATTAGTGACCCTAGGGGAAGCGGCTTCCCATGGGGGACACTGGACAGAAGGGAGGAGCCAGGAGCGCTGTCAGGGGACCCGAGAAGATGTTTGCGACCACTCTGTGCAATTCAATTGTACAAAGCAGGTAAGTATAGACTTGTTTCTAATGGTAAAATTAAAAAAAAAATAATAATCTTTGTCAATCCAATGTGTGCAAATTATCAATAGAGACTGAATAATTTTCCTTCAAATAAAATACAACGTGCAAAAAACAAGTGCTTAACCACTTAAGGACCGAGCCTCTTTCTGAGATTTGTTGTTTTACAAGTTAAAAACAGGGGTTTTTTTTGCTAGAAAATTACTTAGAATCCCCAAACATTGTACTTTTTTTTTTTTTTTTTTTCTAACACCCTAGAGAATAAAATGGCGGTCGTTGCAATACTTTCTGTCACACCGTATTTGTGCAGCAGTCTTACAAGCGCACTTTTTTGGAAAAAATACTTTTTTGAATTAAATAAGACAACAGTAAAGTTAGCCCAATTTTTTTTTAATATAGTGAAAGATAATGTTACGCCAAGTAAATTGATACCCAACATGTCACGCTTCAAAATTGCACCCGCTCTTGGAATGGCAACAAACTTTCTCTAGTCATCTTCCAGGACGGCACACCTGAGAGAGATGAGAGGCTCCTCCCTACAGGAAACACAATCAATCGACAGCTGTTTTAAGTCCCCACCCTTCCCCTTGATCCTCAGTTTGTAGAGAAGTACCTCCTGAACCTGGTTTATAAGGGAAATCATTCCTCATAGGCACTCACCTTCTAGTGGTCTACAATTTTCCCTCCTCCAACGGGCGGGAAGTAGGCCTGCCATCCTGGAAGATATCCTAGAAAATCAGTTACCGGTAAGTAACTGTCAATTTTTACCCTTAAAAATCTCCATAGGTGACGTTTACAAAAATTCTACAGGTTGCATGTTTTAAGTTACAGAGGAGATTTATTGCTCTACTGATCGGGGCGATACCTCACATGTGTGGTTTGAACACTGTTTTTATATGCGGCCGCTACTCATGTATGTGTTCGCTTCTGCACTCGAGCTCGTCGGGACAGGGCGCGTTTAAATTTTTTTTTTCTTATTTATTTTACCTTTTTATTTTTTATTTTTACCAAAAAAAAAAGTAACTTTTATTCCTATTACAAGGAATGTAAACATCCCTTGTAATAGAAAAAAGCATGACAGGACCTCTTAAATATGAGATCTGGGGTCAAAAAGACCTCAGATCTCATATTTAGACTAAAATGCAATAAAAAAAAATTGTCATTTAAAAAAAAATGGCCCTTTAAGAGCTGTGGGCGGAAGTGACGTTTTGACGTCGCTTCTGCCCAGCAATTGTATGGAGACGGGTGGGGGCCATCTTCCCCTTACTCGTCTCCATACCCAGCTACTGACAGGACACGATCGCCTCCGCCGCTGCTGACGGCTCTAGTAAGCACCGGAGGGCACCGAATCGTGGCGGGAGGGGGGCCCCTCTCCCATCACCGATAAAAGTGATCTCGCCGCAGCGGACCGCCCGCTGAAGAAGGGGACACCGGGGTCATGGCAGCTAGCTGCTGCCATAATAACAATCTCCTCCTTCAAACAGCCAACGTAAAACTGTGGCAGGTGGTCCGTAAGTGGTTAATGTCCTATAAATAAAGTGCAAACATGCAAAATATGAATAGTATCTGTGCCTTTTGTTCTTCAATATCTTCCAGAGTGCAGCCCCGCCCCCTAATACTTACCTGAGCCTGATACAGTGATGTGCACGAGAGTAGAGGCTCTCTTGAGTCTCTCTCCTCATTGGCTCAGACACAGCAGCGGGAGCCATTGGCTCCCAATGTCAATCACAGCCCACAGTGAGAAGGGAGCGGGGGGCCGGGTTAAGCCATGCTCTGTATGTCCCATACACACACAAACACAGAGCTGAGCATGTGGATGACAGGTCCGTCTCCGCTCACGGTGCAGAGATGGACCTGTCAGAGTCCCGCTTTCCTGTATGGGGAGATCAGATGAAAACAGACTGCCTGTCCGTTTTCATCCATTCCGGAAGATGGATGGAAAATAGGGTCACCATCCGCCTGGATTTGGCGGACAGGATCGGGTGTCAGCGGACATGTCACCACTGCCGCATAGGGGTGAATGGAGTGCAGTGTGGCTGGTGCTCAAAATTTTTGGGGGGGGCCTAAACAAACTGAAAAATTCTGCACAATTACCACCCCCCCACTCTGCACAATTACCCCCCCAAGTCTGCACAATTGCCACCCCCCCCAGTCTGCACAATTACCCCCCCCTGTCTGCACCCCCCATCATCAGCACAGATCCCCCCAGTCACTCACTGAGTAAGTGGAGAGAATGAGAGGGGGCAGAGCACTGCGGAAAAGCACAGGTAAGGGAACCAACTGACAGTGAGGGAAGGGTCCACCGTCCAGGCCTCCAGCCTCCAGGGATTAGTGTGTGCGGAGCAGAGGGGCAGCTCGCGTGCCACGGCCACATACAAACTGACTGAGTCAGTCAGCTAGAAGCTAGCTAGAGGGAGAGAGAGAGACACCGTCTGTGACAACAGACGGCCCGCGGCAGTTTACATACCTTAGAAGCTGCCAGCGAAGCTCAGGAATAGGGATGAGCCGAACACCCCCCTGTTCGCTTCGCACCAGAATATGCGAACAGGAAAAAAGTTCGCTCAAACACGCGAACACAGTTAAAGTCTATGGGACACGAACATGAATAATCAAAAGTGCTAATTTTAAAGGCTTATATGCAAGTTATTGTCATAAAAAGTGTTTGGGGACCCGGATCCTGCCCCAGGGGACATGGATCAATGCAAAAAAAAGTTTTAAAAACGGCCGTTTTTTCAGGAGCAGTGATTTTAATAATGCTTAAAGTCAAACAATAAAAGTGTAATATCCCTTTAAATTTCGTACCTGGGGGGTGTCTATAGTATGCCTGTAAAGGGGCGCATGCTTCCCGTGTTTAGAACAGTCTGACAGCAAAATGACATTTAGAAGGAAAAAACCCATTTAAAACTACCCGCGGCTATTGCATTGCCGACAATACACATAGAAGTTCATTGATAAAAATGGCATGGGAATTCCCCACAGGGAAACCCCGAACCAAAATTTAAAAAAAAAAATGACGTGGGAGTCCCCCTTAATTCCATACCAGGCCCTTCAGGTCTGGTATGGATATTAAGGGGAACCCCGCGCCAAAAAAAACCAAAAAAAAACGGCGTGGGGTCCCCCCAAAAATCCATACCAGACCTTTATCCGAGCACGCAACCTGGCAGGCCGCAGGAAAAGAGCGGGGGACAAGAGTGCGGCCCCCCCTCCTGAACCGTACCAGGCCACATGCCCTCAACATTGGGAGGGTGCTTTGGGGTAGCCCCCCAAAACACCTTGTCCCCATGTTGATGAGGACAAGGGCCTCATCCCCATAACCCTGGCCGGTGGTTGTGGGGGTCTGCGGGCGGGGGGCTTATCGGAATCTGGAAGCCCCCTTTAACAAGGGGACCCCTAGATCCCGGCCCCCCCCCCCCCTGTGTGAAATGGTAAGGGGGTACTTACCCCTACCATTTCACTAAAAAACTGTCAAAAGTGTTAAAAATGACAAGAGACAGTTTTTGACAATTCCTTTATTTAAATGCTTCTTCTTTCTTCTATCTTCCTTCATCTACTTCTTCTTCTGGTTCTTCTGGCTCTTCTGGTTCTTCCTCCGGCGTTCTCGTCCAGCATCTCCTCCACGGCATCTTCTATCTTCTTCTCCTCGGGCCGCTCCGCACCCATGGCATGGGGGGGAGGCTCCCGCTCTTCTCTTCATCTTCTTCTTCAGAGAACGCCGGAGGAAGAGCCAGAAGAACCAGAAGAAGAAGAAGATGAAGGAAGATAGAAGAAAGAAGAAGCATTTAAATAAAGGAATTGTCAAAAACTGTCTCTTGTCATTTTTAACACTTTTGACAGTTTTTTAGTGAAATAGTAGGAAGTACCCCCTTACCATTTCACACAGGGGGGGAGGGCGGGATCTGGGGGTCCCCTTGTTAAAGGGGGCTTCCAGATTCCGATAAGCCCCCCGCCCGCAGACCCCCACAACCACCGGCCAGGGTTGTGGGGATGAGGCCCTTGTCCTCATCAACATGGGGACAAGGTGTTTTGGGGGGCAACCCCAAAGCACCCTCCCAATGTTGAGGGCATGTGGCCTGGTACGGTTCAGGAGGGGGGGGCCGCACTCTCGTCCCCCCCTCTTTTCCTGCGGCCTGCCAGGTTGCATGCTCGGATAAGGGTCTGGTATGGATCTTTGGGGGGACCCCACGTCGTTTTTTTTTTTTTGGCACGGGGTTCCCCTTAAAATCCATACCAGGCCCTTCAGGTCTGGTATGGAATTTAGGGGAAACCCCACGTCATTTTTTTTTTTTTTAATTTTGGCCGGGGTTCCCATTAATATCCATACCAGACCTGAAGGGCCTGGTATGGAATTTAGGGGGACTCCCACGTCATTTTTTTTTTAAATTTTGGTTCGGGGTTTCCCTGTGGGGAATTCCCATGCCGTTTTTATCAATGAACTTCTATGTGTATTGTCGGCAATGCAATAGCCGCGGGTAGTTTTAAATGGGTTTTTTCCTTCCAAATGTCATTTTGCTGTCAGACTGTTCTAAACACGGGAAACATGCGCCCCTTTACAGGCATACTATAGACACCCCCCAGGTACGAAATTTAAAGGGATATTACACTTTTATTGTTTGACTTTAAGCATTATTAAAATCACTGCTCCTGAAAAAACGGCCGTTTTTAAAACTTTTTTTTTGCATTGATCCATGTCCCCTGGGGCAGGACCCAGGTCCCCAAACACTTTTTATGACAATAACTTGCATATAAGCCTTTAAAATTAGCACTTTTGATTTCTCCCATAGACTTTTAAAGGGTGTTCTGAGGCATTCGAATTTGCCGCGAACACCCCAAATTGTTCGCTGTTCGGCGAACTTGCAACCAGCTAATGTTCGAGTCGAACATGAGTTCGACTCGAACTCGAAGCTCATCCCTACTCAGGAGTCGTCAGGCTTTCTTCATTACAGTCACCACGCGCCGCCAAACACAGTAACGCGGTGCCGCGAAAAGCACCGCCCACCGTCCTCCGCTCTTGGCCATTAAAGTAAAAGAACAGGAGCTACAATGACAAATCACTGGAGATTTGAGAATGGGGGAGTGTTTGCGAGCACATCGCTTGTGCCCCGGACACTCCCTAATTGTGGGCACATCAACTTCCCAGCTTGCAATCGGCTTCCCATAGCCTGCCGCATGTCCGACTCCTGGTCACTTTTTTTACAGATTGGGGGGGCAGTGCCCGAGCAAACCTTATGGACGGGCTGCTGCCACTGATGGAGTGTCCGCTCAGGTCTGCTTTGAAAGACTGACAGGCAGACCTGATCGGAAAGCCCCTGTGAAAGGGCCCTTAGTAACATGGTACCGAAGCTGAGCTTATCCTTGAGAGAGCTTACAGTCTAAAGGCCTTGTCTCACATATATACATGCGCACACACTGACTCACAGGGTAGAGCCCCACCTGCCCACACAGACAGGCAAAGTGAGGGTGTAGAGACACTGACAGTGGCTGCTGTGCAGTCGAAGGATCTGGGGCTGCCGCTCAGACCGCTTATTGTGATTTTTTTTTTTTTTACCAAAAATATGTAGAAGAATAAATATTGGCCTAAACTGATAAAGAAATTAGTTGTTTAACCACTGGGCACTTAAACCCCCTTCCTAACCAGACCAATTTTCAGCTTTCGGTGCTCTCACAGTTTGAATAACAATTACTCAGTCATGCAACACTGTACCCTGGGTTTTTTATTTTTTGCGCTATAAATCAAAAAAGACTGAAAATTTGGTAAAAAAAAAATTCTTTGTTTCTGTTAAAATTTATTGCAGAGTATGGGCACTGAGCAGCACTGTGGGCTGGATCTGTAGTGCCCACATCGCTGCAAACGATCTCTCCCTCTCTCCTCTCCCACTGTACCGATCAATACAGAGAGGGGAGGGAAGAACATGACATGACGCCGGTTTGTTTGCAAGTGATGCTCCGTCCATTTGATGGAGCGATCGCGTGGTAAACGGCCGCCATCAGCCAGGATGTTCCCGGATGCGCACCCCAGGGGGAGCATGGGAGTGTGATTCTGTGAGGACGTCCCATGGACGTCCACCCAGAATAAGCCGACTGCGCTGTAGCCGTCTTTTTTTTTTTTCAAAATTGTCGCTCTTTTTTTGTTTATAGCGCAAAAAATAGCGCTGCTTTATCGCTGACGTCCGGGGCAGCTCAGTGTGAAAGGGGTCTTAGTGGTTAATATACAGTAACACACTGACGATTGGAAGAAGCCAATAATAATAGATGGATGCTAATAATAGTATAAATACATAATTATAAACATCATTGTAATCTATTATTATTCGCTTCTATTATTATTTATCAATAGCTTCTATTATTATCATTTATTAGCTAGTCTTATATTGATCATTATTAATAGAGAATACGCGCTGCCCAGGCGTGTTCATGTTGGTGAGGGGTGGATTTGTACATGTTGGGTGCGGATTTTTTAAAAGCTAGGCACGTCCCGCAAGTGTCCAGGAAAAATAGCAGAATTAATTTGGTTTTGCAGCACTGCCCATCATTTAAAAATCCGCCCCTCACCGACATGAACACGCCTCGCCAGCGCCAGGCACAATCTGACAGAAAAATGTCTTCCATCGGCCATTGTGCGCAGGCGCCGTCACAACAGCTGATCGTAAAATCAGCTGTTGTGCTATTCCGTACGGCGCAGGCGCCGTACATCCCGGTCACTTCTTGCTAGCAGGCACTATCCGACGGAACACCTGCCTAGACCCGCCCATGGTTTCCTCCGATCCTGTAGTAAAAATGTCCGACTCGGCTTCAGTTAATGCCCGCCCCCTAGTGACAATCTCCGCCCTCTTAGAGTCCAGCAGTGATTCTGTAGTAAGAAATGAAGGTGGGCGTGACAGAGAACAGCCGAATCTCACTCCTCCTCTAGCTGGGCGATCGCAGACTGATCCTCCCCCGAGTGACGCAGTAAGGTAATGTCCTTCCGCCGTGCGCTCGCAGTTGATTGGCTGTCTCTCACAGTCTCCAGAGAAGACTCCGCCCCCTCTCTTTAGCTATCAGCTTTGAACTTGCGGCTCTGCTATTAATCAGTAGCCGTGGCCTACGTACTCCTGATTGACAGCTTCGGCACCCCGGCTCCTCCCCCACATTCTCCAGCCGGAGATAGTCACAGTACCTACAGGTAATCCTTATTATAGGGTTACCTGTAGGTATAAATGGGTAAAACAGTTCACAACCACTTTAATAGAGAATACAGATAATGACAGGGCCTTTTCCATGGTGGATATTAAAAATAAATGATTAGATTGGGGGGGTTACCGCTCTTCACTACACTGGTGACATCGGTGGGTGGCGCAGCTGGTCTAGATCCGCCCATGATTTCCTCCGATACTGTAGTAAAAATGTCCGACTCGGCTTCAGTTAATGCCCGCCCCTCTCTAAATACCCTAGTGACAATCTCCGCCCTCTTAGAGTCCAGCGGTGATTCTGTAGGAAGACATTAAGGTGGGTGTGACGGAGAACAGCCGAATGGTCCTCCTCCTCTAGCTGGGCGATCGCAGACTGATTCTCTCTCCGAGTGACGCAGTAAAGTAATGCCCTTCTGCCGCGCGCTCGCACTTGATTGGCTGTCTCTCCCACTGTCTCCAGAGTAGGCTCCGCCCCTTAATCCAGCTATCAGATCGCGGCTCTGCTATTGGTCAGTAGGCGTGGCCTGTGTACTCTTTATTGACAGCTTTGATGGCCCTGTCTCCTCCCTCCACATTCTCCGCTCAGGGCTGTGAGGACAGCAGCAGGGCTTTATAATACATACAGAGCCTCCGAATCTCCTTCCTATGTCCTAATCCACTCCTCTCCTAGGGAAGACGGCACTACAGCTGTGTCTCGTATCCCCTCTACTGGACCTGACCCTCCCCTGTGTCCTCCCGCCGATGTGCCTCCCCTCCTCGGGCTCCTCTGTGGGCGGTGCCGGGTGAGTAGTGTGTCATTTACTGAGCCAGGCTACCCTCCCCCCCCACCTCTGATAACTTTCTAATGCTGCTGCAGAACTTATTAGAGGGGGAGGGGCGGGTCTGCTGGGTGCTGTAGTGCAGGGCAGTGAGTGGCAGCTGTGGGATTCCTAAACATCCCTCTCCACCCCTAAACTATACCCCCCCTCCACCCTAAACATCCCTCTCCACCCTAAACAATAACCCCCCCTCCACCCTAA
Organism: Aquarana catesbeiana; assembly: GCF_042186555.1. Classification (NCBI taxonomy): domain Eukaryota; kingdom Metazoa; phylum Chordata; class Amphibia; order Anura; family Ranidae; genus Aquarana; species Aquarana catesbeiana. Next base: position 87,398,086 of record NC_133336.1, read on the forward strand.
ACTATACCCCACCTCTCCAACCTAAACAATAACCCCCCTCCCTGCCTCTTCACCCTCAACACTAACCCCGTGTTTAATAATGGGGGCAGTATGGAGGAGGGGGTCCTGTTTAATTATGGGGGGGGGGGCATTTAATAATGGAGATAGCATGGTGGTGGGGGCAAAATTGCAAAGGGGGCCCAATAAAATGACTTTCCAGGGTCCAATCAATATTAAAGATGTCACTAAGTGCATTCAGTGATCAGTGAGGGGCCCCATGAGAGGTTCCTGTCGGCAGTTGATGCATTGGCCCTGGGAGAGGAGGAAGGACTTGTGCTGGCTGGGATGAGAAGGATGATGGAACCAGCGAATGAGGGCAACCCTTCCTGTTACTTCTCCTCCTGAATGGTTCTACATACGGACACACACCCCCTACTGTGCCCCTCTGTGTTCATGGAGGGCCACAGTCCACATCTCCGCTGTTGGGAACAGCAAGTCTGTGCCAAGAAGAGAGCCGGAGGTGGCAGAGTGTACAGAGGAGCAGTCTGCCTTGTGTGCAGCTCCGTGATCACCAGCAGATTAGTGTGTGCTTCATTCTAGAACAGGCTCAGTGTGACAGTGACTGCTCATGTACTACGTGTTCTACCCTATACATAACACCGATCTCTATACACTGAGTGCTATTACCTATCTCAGTGTATAGATACCAGTGTTACATATAGGGAATAGCACTCAGTGTATAGATATCAGTAATGTATGCACTCCACACCTGCACATACTACCCACCTCCATGCACTCCTCTCCTGCACATACTACCCACTACCATATACTCTGCCCTTTACATTCCCCATTTAACCTTACTTACATAGTGCAGAAGGTGGTAATCTCAGACTCGAGCCACACCCATGACTTATGCACAATTTAAAGCACGCCCACTTCTTGCTGCAGCATGCGCCATATTTTTTTGGCTCTACAATAGGGCCCACTTTTGTACACAGGCCCGCTGATTTCATGATACGCCCCTGGTGCATTCTGTGCGATTCCCGGTGTAAACTGGCATTTATATATGTTTTCAGAGAGCACCTAGTATGTGAGTCAGAGCTGGGGCCTTTTTATTTTCATAATTTAAAAATTGTCAGCAGACATTTATAGACTGACATTCTTTTTGTTCTATAATCCTGTAGCCTCTCTGATGTCTGTCACTGTCGGAACATTTCAAAATGTTGAAAGTGTAAGGCTCCTTTCACACTGAGGTGCTTTGCAGGCACTAAAGTGCTAAAAATGGCGCCTGCAATGCGCCCCGAAAAAGTTGCTCAATGCACTCCAATGTGAAAGCCCCGAGGGCTTTCACACTGGAGTGGTGCGCATGCAGGGCGGTCTAAAGTCCTGCAAGCCGCATCTTTGGAGCGCTGTAGGAGCGGTGTATTTACCGCTCCTAAAGCGCCCCTTCCCATTGAAAACAATGGGGCAGCACTGCAAACCCGCCCGTGATGCTGCAGCAGCGTTTTGCGTGCGGTTTTAACCCTTTTTCGGCTGCTAGCGGGGGGTTAAAACCGCCCCGCTAGCACCGCTAAAACGATGGTAAAGCAGGCGCTATATTTAGCGCCACTGTACCGCCAGCGCCCGCACACCTCAGTGTGAAAGTAGCCTTATTATCCTGTTATGTGTTTGGATTGTTTTGTTATTCAAAGAACATTTCTGTGGGGGGGGGTTTTTGTTTGTTTTTATTTCAATAAACATTTCTGTCCACAAAGTCTGGTCTTATTTTCTTGTCTTGTGACATTTATTTTCAGGTTTGGTAGACACTGAATTCTAAGGACTTCTCTCTGGCCGTAGTTCCCATAGGAATTACTTTATGCCCAATTCAGACATTTTTGCACCCATGTAAGTAATAGTAACCACTTGCTGACCGCGCCTCTTTCCATGCTGAGCTGATCTGATGTCCTATGTATACCGCTGAGGGTGTAAATGTATACTCCTGTCTAAATAGGATTTCGGTTTTCATACAATATCTCTCTGGTGTAATTTTTCGTTTGTCCTAATTATTACGGAGTGACCCTACACTGTACAATCTTTCGGGTAGCATACCCGATTTGGGCATCTAGAAACTTGGGTGTAGTTTTAGCTGGATGAGCTCCTAATCATACACAGATTTTCCAGACTTCCATTTTTGACTTTGGGGACGCAATAGTGGAAACATAGCCTTAACCTGTTCTAAGCATAAATAACATAAACGTGAAAAGGAGTTTTGAACTTTTAGGCTGGGTTCACACTAGTGTGATGGCAGACATCACATTGCTGTGCATGTCACATGCGACGTCTGTGCGATGCAAATTCAGCCATACAAGTTGTATGGCTATAATCACATCGCATAGGCCTCAGAATGGTGCAGGGCCCTTTTCTTATTTTTTGTCCGCACTGGAATCGGATCACGTGGGTGTTTACATCCATGCAATCTGATTCCGGTACTATTTTACAGTTCGTACTACAATCTGCAAACCCATTTGGGGGTCTCATTAACTTTACATTGACATCTGCGAACCGCTGGGAGTGTCGATGTAAACCGGTGTATGATGCGGGAACCTGCACAGGAATCGCAGGGTTTCCCGCATTGCAGCAGTGTGAAGCGGGAATTCGAGTAATACTAAGGTGGTGGCAAATTAGCAAATAATAAAGGATGTGTTAGTAATTTTGATTTGTGCACCTTTAGGCCCGGTTCACACTGGTGCGACATGAAAGTCGTGCGACTGTCTCAGACAGTCTTCGGTCCAACATTAATCCGACTTCCATGTGACTTTAATGAATGGGATCTAATTTTTTGATCCAACTGAGAAAATAAAAAATGGCATGGGGTTCCCCCCCAAAATCCATATCAGACCCCTAATCTGAGCATGCAGCCTGGCAGGCCAGGAAAGAGTGAAACGAGCAAACGCCCCCCCCTCCTGAACCATACAAGCCCCTCATGGTAGCTCCAAAATCAATCTCGATGTCAGCTGCCGAGTCCATTAACCCTTTCACTGCCAGGTCCGTACGCTGTACAGACCTACAGAAGTGCCTGCAGGTACAGACCATTTCTTCCTCTCCTATTAGCTTGTGGTCACTTCAATTATCTCAAACTTATATCAGAATTGTTCAGCAGACTCTGCTGAACAGTTCTATAACTCTGATTAGTGGATTACAATCTGCTGATCAGAGTTATTAACCTCATGTGACCACCACCCCACCCATGCTGCCACTTTCCTGTTCCCAGCCTCTCCACCTCCCTCTGCTAACTTTCACCTAAAACTGCTCCCCTCCTTTCATATCCCCTTCACCCCCAGTCCAGTGCTGATTACCCCCCCTCCACACCCGCTCTAATCCCCTACAGCTACCATCATAATCCGGCATCCCTCCTCTGCTGCTCTCGCCAGCTTCAGGTGCTGCTTGGGGGGGGGATCCAGACGTGTTGCCCCCCCCGCCAGTCAGATCACCCCCCTGTACTGCCCCTGCACCCCCAATCCATTCCTGGTGAGAGAAGCATCCCTCCCGCTGCCTGCAGCTGCTGGCCGCACTGAACTGCAGCAATCTGTCATGCTGAGAGCTCGTGGGGGGAGGGTGGGGCGAAGTTGGGGCTTTGTAAACGAACTCAGCCTCTCCACGGTGACACTCCCCCTCCCGCACTCACCCCTCCAAGGTGATGGTCTTACCCTGCACTCACCCCTCCTCGGCTTTTCCTTCCGGCCAACCTGATCAACTTCCTGTCCTGGTTGGCCGTGAGAAGAAGCCGGAATACCATAGCAAATATTAATTCACTATTGTCACAGTGGGTGGGTTCGAGGCGCAATGCTCTGCGCCTCCAGCCCAACCTTTTTTAAGCCAATTAGAGTCTCAGGCTCTAATAATGTGGCTTGTGCAGGGGGGCAGCGCCCCTAATGGACTGGCCTCTCCTGGTAAGACCTGAGTCCCTGAGTCTCGCTGGCTTTGCTGGGGCACCCAGGAGCCACTGGCTTCCAGTGCTGTCAATCAAAGTCAGTGACGAGAGAGTGGGGAGCATGGCCGAGTCCCGCTGTCTTTGTCAATAGATGCAGCGGCAGGGCTCGGATGTGAGCACGCACAAGTGCCCCCATTGGAAGTGGCACTGGACAGAGGGGAGGGGCCAGCAGCACCGATGGGGTACCCGAAAGGAGGAGGAGGTTCTCCTGAATTTGTCTCCTCATTGGCTGAGATACAGCAGTGGGAGCCATTAGTTGTCAATCACAGCCTGTGGGTGGGGCTGAGCTACACTCTGTGTCCCAAAGACACACACAGGTAGCTCGGGAGCGAGCACACATGACTGCCCTCAGAGGGGACAGAAGCACCACCAGAGGACTTGAGAAGAGGAGGATCACGGCTGCTCTGTGCAAAGCTATTGCACAGAGTAGGTAAGTATGACATGGGTTTATTTTTTTTTTTTATAACAAAGCTGAACTTTTATAACCACTTTCAGTTTTCCACCTCTGCTCACTATCAACAACAGGAATACGGGTATGCAGAATAAAATATGAGGGCTCACTGCATAAAACCACAAACATTTAACATTATAATTATAAAAGAACATCTGCAAGTACAGGCATACCCCGCTTTAAGTAGACTCACTTTACATACACTCGCGAGTAAGGACATATCCGTGAGTGTATGTAAAGTGTCTCTCAAGCAAAAGCTGCATCTGAGTAATCCGTGCCCGGATAGTTCAGCAGCTGAGTAATCTGTGCACGGATAGTTCAGATTCCCCACTACTTGGAAACACACTCCTTGACCCCCCCCACTACAGCCCCTGACACCCCCAATACAGGCCCTGACAACCCAGAAGTGAAAAAAGGTATTGCTTCACTTTAAGTACATTTTTGTTTTACATACATGCTCTGGTCCCATTGTGTGCTTAAAAGTGGGGTATGCCTGTATGCATGCTCAAATTTTCAAATGCCTCCACAAAACCAGCACAACTAACACTAACTTTATCTTGTACAAAGAACTTCTGCTTAGTTTCTGGTCCAGTAGAATGCACCCCAGCTTCTTGCAGATCATGGCGGCAGCGTTCTTGGTACATGATTAAGTTTGTGTTACTTTAAGCTTGGCATTTGAAGTCACGTGCTATAAGGCCCGATTCACACCTATGCAGGTTGCAGTTTGCATATTCCAGGTGCATTTTGCATTTTCAATATACATTTTTGGTCCATTGAAGTCTATAGAACCAAAAACCAGAAATAAGTCCCTGGCCCTTTCCATAAAATGTAGAGATGTGAACGTGACCCATAGGAAACCATGTTAAATGGACTGTAGTGTGTTTCTGTAAAACTGAAAATGCACTAAAAAATGCATAGGTGTGAACCAGGCCTTAAAGCGCACTGCAACGTGTGTCGAAGACAAATATTAGCACATCAGCAGAACAGAACAATGTGGTAGAGAAAGAAAGGTGAGTGTTTATATAGCTGGGGAAAAGGAAGGGGGTCATTAAAGCATAAGCAAAGTCATCAAACCGAAATTAAGCCAAGGCCCCACCCCCTTCTCAAATCACTGTACATGAAATTTTAACTTTTAAATATTTTTTAAAAACCTTTTTATTTTAAACGTTCAGTCTCCTGACCATTTTGATTGCTTTCTTCCTACTTTTCCCTATTGTATGGCCGGTAGCGGGCTCAATGGCATCATCACAGTTTGCATTTGTGCTGGGACCACAACTCCTTGCACCTCTAGCTGCAAGATGCATCGCACCCTTCTTCCTTTGGGTGTGACTAGCGCTGCCATTAATGCCATTGGCCTGCCTAAACAAAATGTTGCTACAGCGAATGCTAATGTAAGTTGGTGGGTGTTTTTTTTTGTTTTTTTTTACACCAGAATTTAATATCACTTTAAAGAGGTTATTCAGCCTGAGCCAGCTTTCTTTAGCCCATGGCACAGTACTACGGTGAACGCTACATTTGCTTATATGCTCCCTTATAGTGCTGGATAGAGATGAGATTGGGCATCCTCTGAACCCATCTCTAGCCACACTCATTCTCCTTTTCTTTTTTTTTGATCCAGCGAGCTGCAGGGTGGGTCATTCTCACAGCAAAGAGGGGTGGGCTGCAGGTCAGAAATGACCCTCTTGTTGACTAAATGGCCACCCAGGTGCTCTCTCCTCCACCGGCCACCCAGGGGCCCTATCCTTCTCCCCCAGCCGCCCAGGGGCTCTCTCCTTCTCCACCGGCCAAACAGGGGCTCTCTCCTTCTCCACTGGCCACCTAGGAGCCCTCTCCTTCCACGTCCACCCAGAAGCAATCTCCTCCCACGTCCACCCAGGGGCCCTCTCCTTCTCCCTAAGCCACCAGTGACCACAAAGCGGGTCACACATGCGCTCTGCCCTCGGCAATCCCGGTACCCATCGTCCTGGGACGCTATGATGATGGTGTACAAGTCTCCAGTGTGAGGGCTACAGGTAAACTCTTATTTATTAAATTTTATACCTTTTCGTATGGAGAGCACTATGTCCTGTTATTTTTGTTTCTAACATGATATATATCAACCGATGAGACTGAATTTGGGATACTGCCTGTGGACCCCTATCTCCATAATCTACCCTGTGGAAGGGAATGCGTGAGTGACCTTGCTGTTAACGCAGAAGGTCCACTCAATAAGGTGAGCAGCCTCTAGACCCTTGGGTGTCCTTTTATGAAACTGAGATCAGCAGCGATCCCGAGTCTCACCGCTGATCTCAGCTCATTACCAGTTTATGAAACTGAGATAATCAGCGGAGAACATGTTCTCCGCTGATTATCTCAGCACAGTGAGAATTTGTAACTGACTTCACAGAAACGGCCAGTTTATGAAGGTGCGATCTCAGCACCTCACTGGCGATCTGTGACAGAATTCTCACTTTCTGATTCACCATTTCAGAAGTGGAGAATCAGAGTGAGAAGCCTGAAACTGGTGAAATTTATAGTGTGTATATATGTATATATATATATATATATATATATATATATATGTATGTATGTATGTGTATATATATATATATATATATGTGTGTGTGTGTGTGTATATATATATATATATATATATATATATATATATATATATAGATAGATAAATAGATATTTATTGATATGTATAGACTATATCTATCTATAGATATATCTATATATAGATACATCTATTATATATATTTTTACATATATATATATATATATATATATATAGATATAGATAGCTATATAGCGCTATATACAGTATTTATATAGATATAGGTATATATTTTATTTTTAGATGTTCATGTCTCTGGCTGGGTTCACACTTGTGCGATGCGTGAACCAGCGTGATTCCTAAGTGGGTTTTCACATCGCACCTACATTGACATCTGCGCACCACTGCGGGTGTCAATGTAAAGTTAATGATACCCCCAGATCATTTCACAGATCGCAGTGCGAACTATGTAATGGTGCAGGAATCGGATCACATGGGTGTTCACACCCATGCGATCCGATTCCAGTGCGGACCAAATAAAAGGTCCTGTACCATTTTGGTGCAAATGCAATATGATTTAGGGCCAGTTCCCACTGCTGCGGTGTCCAAGATCGGATGTGATTCGCACCGCACTGCAGTGCAAAATCACATCCGATCTCTGTGCATACAGATAGTATTGCTAAATTTGCATTGCACTCGGACCAAACTCTTAAGGACCTTTTTTTTGGTCCACAGCAGAATCGGATCGCATGGGTGTTCACACCCATGCGATTCTATTACTGTCCGAGTTTGCAGATCACACTGCGATATGCGAACTGATTTGGGGGTGTTGACTTTTAGGCCCAGTTCACACTTGTGCGATGCCGGACATCGCACAGGCATCGCATGTAATTCGCAGCACACTGCCATTCACATTACATGCGATGTCTGTGCGTTGCGATATCAGCTGTACAGGTAGTATGGCTGATATCGCACTGCATTCAGTGCAAACACGCACAGGACCCTTTTTTCTGTTCGGACCAGAATCGGATCGCATGTCCGGACTGTCAGTTCGCAGTGCGATATGCAAGCTGAACTGGGGGTGTCCTTAACAATGTATTGACACTCCCCAGCGATTCGCATATGGCAGTGTGAACTGACATGCGAGTCGGTGCGATGCGGGAACCCGCAGTGGATTCGCAGTGTTCTCGCATTGCACCAGTTTATCAATTTTTATGTTTATCAATTATGAAATATATTTTAATTTATTAATAAATATTTATACTTGTATACTTTATTAAAATAATTTTTTTAATGATTATAAATGTATTTTGCATTTATATGAATGGTGTATAGCTGCATTACATATGTGCATTACATTCATTTACTATACACCATTCACATTTAAATAGGGACATGTATGATCTTTAAATATTGATAAAAACAATGTTTTTTTTATAATTAGGTTAATGTATATTGTGTAGGGGGAATTTAACTTTATTATTTTATTAATATGTTGGGGAATAATGTGTGCTGATTTGTGTTACACTTTGTATTTTATGGTTCCTCATACTGTAATCCCACTACATCACACGAGATTACAGTGAGAGGAGCCATTCTCAGGAGTTCTCGGCGTTTGTAGATCGCTCCTCAACTCAACATGAGAAGCGATCTACACACTTTCATAAACAGGCACTCAGAGGAGAGCGATCTCCTCTGAGAATGCCTGAGAACTGAAAAGTGGTATTTTACCGCACTTTCATAAAAGGACACCTTGGTGGAGGTTCACATTGGTGGTGATACAACGAATACAATCTTATCCTATCCTTGCCAACTGAGGGATCCCCCTTCTGCAAGTGGGCAGCTTTTGATCTCCTCGGACTAAGATATACTTTTTGGGACTTTGCCTCATGCGTTTTATTCATGTACGTTTAATATGTACATTTTATGTGTATACATCTGACCTGTATTGAGTGCTGCACTGCTATATTTTGTGTATGTCTTTTTAGGTTTTGTATAGTGTCAAGCTGCTGAGTTTTAGTAATTAGGTTTTGTGCTGTCTGTTTCTTCTGTTTAAGTACAAGTAAACTCGCACTCAGCTTCTTTGGCCCCTGATTGGAGGAAAAGCAGCAGAGGCGATCCAGCCCCCAGCACTTGACAGAGATCAAAGACCAGTGGTGGCCCGTGCATAGTGGGTGCCCCTGTCACCCCTGCCGCCCTCCCTATTCATATGCCAGGGCCCTTTCAGGACGCCGGACACATGAATTACTATGGCGGGGATAGGCGTGGGGGTGTGTATTTTGAAGCACGTGATTAGAGCCAGAGGCTCCAATAGGCTTCAAAATAGGGTGGGCTTGGAGCGCAGAGCACTGCGTCCCGATCCCACCCTGTTGTGTGGCATAGCAAATGAATTTTCGCTATTTTCACACTAATGTTCCTCCCTGCCAATCAGCAGGCAGGTCAGTGAGACCTGTCTCCCGATTGGCTAAAGCATTAGGTGATCCTATTGGATGCTACAGAAGAGGAGGAGGAAGCCCCATCACTCAGTAAGTGCCACCAGAGTGGCCGCACACGTGACGGGGTTAGTGAAGTGACAGCCGAGCCGGGGGACGCTGGCTGCTTTTGATGGGCATAAATGTTTGCATATGATGGGCACAAGTGGCTGCATTTGACAGGCACAAATTTGATGGGCATGGCTTCATATGATGGGCACAAATGGTTGCATATGATGGGCACAAGTGGCTGCATTTGACAGGCACAAATGGCTGCATTTGATGGGCACAAATTTGATGGGCACAAATGGCTGCATATGATGGGCACAGTGGCTGCATATGATGGGGCACAAGTGGCTGCATATGATGGGCACAGTGGCTGCGTATGATGGGCACAAGTGGCTGCATTTGACGGGCACAAATGGCTGCATATGATTGGGCACAAGTGGCTGCATATGATGGGGCACAAGTGGCTGCATATGATGGGCACAGTGGCTGCATATGATGGGCACAAGTGGCTGCATTTGACGGGCACAAATGGCTGCATATGATTGGGCACAAGTGGCTGCATATGATGGGCACAGTGGCTGCATTTGACAGGCACAAATGGCTGCATATGATTGGGCACAAGTGGCTGCATATGATGGGGCACAAGTGGCTGCATATGATGGGCACAGTGGCTGCATATGATGGGCACAAGTGGCTGCATTTGACGGGCACAAATGGCTGCATATGATTGGGCACAAGTGGCTGCATATGATGGGGCACAGTGGCTGCATATGACGGGCACAAGTGGCTGCATTTGACAGGCACAAATGGCTGCATATGATTGGGCACAAGTGGCTGCATATGATGGGCACAGTGGCTGCATATGATGGGCACAAGTGGCTGCATTTGACAGGCACAAATGGCTACATTTGACGGGCACAAATTTGATGGGCACAAATGGCTGCATATGATGGGCACAAGATGCTGCGTATGATGGGGCACAAGTGGCTGCATATGATGGGACACAAATGGCTGCGTAGGATGGGGCACAGGTGGCTGCATTTGATGGGCACAAATGGCTGCATATGATGGGCACAAATGGCTGCGCATGCGCAGTGGAGGCCTGCGATCAGCTATTTTGTGACGTAGCCACACCGTAAGTGATGTGATCGAGCTTCTGCATGGGTCGAGGTTTTTTTTTTTACAACACCGGGTCCAGCTCTCTATTGTCCCCCCCACACATCCCCACACTGGACCCGCCTCACTGGTAAGGTGACATCACTGCTAATGACAATTACTATCTCTCCAACAGATGTATGATGAAAAGGCTGTGGGTGTAGTCTGACTAATCCACTGTAGGGCACTGTGCCGGTGTCTTGTCGAATACAGTCCCCTATCCAAAAGTGTCCGCCCTGTACTGCGCAGGCGCAGTACGGAGGACAAACGAGACGCCGAAAGTCTCCGAAGTTCAACAGCTGATCGTCAGCTGTACACGGCGCCTGCGCTTTTATTCTTACTCTGTGTCCAGGTTCATTCCCTGCTATCCAAGTGGACATAGAGTAAGAATAAATAGTTGCCGAGCGCAGCGAGGCCGTGCCCGAAGCGTGGCGAGCGAGCCCGCGAGGGGCCCTCTTGCAAAGCCATCACTAACAAGTGCCCGAGCGCCGTGTACAGCTGATGGTCAGCTGATCAACTTCGGGCATTTTCGACATCTCCTTCTCCTCCGTACTGCGCAGGCGCTGCGCAGTACGGGGTGGACACTATATGATAGGAGGACAGTTCTCGGCAGAACACCGGTTCTGTCAAAAGAGCCATGAGAAGACACGCCCTCTCCCTGGCAGGTTACAGTCTAATGTAAAATGGCGCCGCTAAGCCGTCGTGTACTTGCTATGACGTCATCCACCCGCCCCCTCCGCCAATCAGAGGAAGCGCAAGTCCAAACCAAACCTTCCCCCCACGGGGCGCGCGCTGGCTGTGAGGCCGCTCAGCCCTGACGTACAGAGACAGGAGAGGAGTACGGACAGAAAGCTGAAGAGGGGATTCGGGTTGCTCCTCCCTCCAGCCTGCAGGTGGCAATAGAGAGCGCCGCTGTGCAGCCGTTCTCCCTCAGTATCTATCCCCTTGTCACATGACTGGTGGGAGGAAGATGTTTCACAGTGTGTGCGCAAGTACAAAGGAGGGAGGGGACACAACTTACCCCACACCTTCCCTCTCTACTCCTCCGACCCCCCCACAGACACCCTTTCTATTCTTCTCTTCCTTAGACCCCCCCCAGGCACCCCCTCTCTTCCTCCCCCTCCCCCCTTTCTTCCTCACCTCTTCTCACCCCCCCTCTTCTCTTTCTCATCCCACCTCCCCCCTCTTTTCCTCACCCCACCTGTTGAACGTTGTCATAAATGTTGTCATGCATTTGGACACATTTCTCCAGTCTGTGACCAGCAAGCTGCAAGGCTGATAGTAAGCCAAATTGAAGTACTTATAGTAGTTGCATTTTAATCACTTGCCACAAAATCACATACTTACGTACGTCATTCTGCTACAAGTGGTTGTACCAGAGTGATGCCTCACCCCGGTACTGTTTTTTTAGAGCCACCGCAGTCAACTTTCTTGTGATAACAATCGATGCAGCTAAGGAGCTGCATCGATTGTCGATTGTTATTACAAGCAGCGGGAGCGGACGTTACCCCCCCCCCCCCCCAATTTAAGTACTAAGTACCGTAGTTTGTCGTCATTCCACGATTGTGCGCAATTTCAAGGCATAACATGTTCGGAATCTATTTAATTGGCGTAACATCATCTTTCAAAAATTGGGCTAACATTACTGTTTTTAATTTTTTTTTTTTAAATTCATTGAAATGTATTTTTTCCCCCAAAATTGCGTTTGAAAGACCGCTGCACAAATACAGTGCGACATAAAATATTGCAACAACCACCATTTTATTCTCTAGGGTCTCTAATATATATATATAAAATATATGTTTGGGGGTTCCAAGTTATTTTCTAGCAAAAAATACTGATTTTAACTTGTAAGCAACGAGTGTCACGAAAAAGGCCTGGTCTTGAAGTGGTTAAATCCATGTAGTGTTTTTTGAATACATAAGTGCTTTTGCAGCCTGAGCAGTGGTGCTGCTTTGTCCCTCTGCATGATGGGTCGTCACACACAGCTTACTCTGCAGACTCTCTACTTCTCCCTGCCAGAGCTGCTGGGCTAGAGAAGAGGAGAAAGGGGACTCCGTGGTTGCTGGATTGCGGTCCCACCTAACATTAAGACAGCAGGAGGACAAGGATTGGATGCAGAATATCCTGGGAAGGGAAATCCCACCCAGGGAGCTGCTGGGAACTGCAGGGATTTGTGGGGGATGTAGTCCCCATCTGGAGACTTTAAACTGGGAGATTTGGTGGTACTACAAGTCCCAGAAGGAAGTTGTGCCAGATGGAGGAAAAAAGAAGCCTGGGCTTGGGGGGGGGGGAGTGGGACATGACACAACCCCAATCTCTGTAAAGAGCCAATGATGTGGCTCTTTAAACATGTGATTGGCTGTGTCCTATCACAGCCGATCACATGTAAATACGGAAGTGTTGTCGTATCAGCTCTTATCGCCTCATACTGACAGAGTGTGAGGAGAGGAGAGCCGATCAGCATCTCCTCGCAGGGGAGACCTGTACATATCCTCAGGGCACTGATTATCAGTGTAGCCCCAGCAGTGTTCATCAGTGACACCAATCAGAGCCACCTATCGGTGCTCATCATAAGGATGAGCTCAGGCGTGTTCGCAAACAGCACGTGCAGAGCCCGCCAGGAAGACGGCACTGGGGAGTGCTAATCACAAGCATTTCCCGGTCTCTGCAGCCGCACATCGGGACAATGTCTCACTGCTTGTGATTAGTACTCCGCAGTGCCGACTTCCTGGAAGGCTCTGCATGTGCTGTTTGTGAACATTCCTGAGCTCATCCTTACTCATCAGTGCTGCATATTGGTGCCACCTAATCAGTGCCTATCATTCTTTTTCTGTCTGTATGTAAACTGCACAGTACCACTTCTCTTGTCCCTTGTGCTGGGTATAATTCTCAGTATCTGTTCTTATTCTGCATGTATGGAATCAGCACAGTACCACTTCTCTTGTTCTTGTACGCTTGATGTAATTCTCTATAATGCTGTAATTCTTTCTGGACTCTACAAAACATTGGTGTGGCACTAACTGCTTTCTTATGTTTTTGGATTTCTTCCAGGACCCTCATGGAAGGATTGCTGTGCCATATGAGACATGAGACCATCCCCTCTGAAGCTAGTTGGCATGATTACCTGAATGGGCAACATTTGACATTAAAAACAGAAGATCTACTACATCTTACACAAGTACATAGATTCTGAGCTGTCTAGTTTTGGGAAATGGTGGGTCACGTTACAGGGTCATCAGTATGGTGGTGGGGTGCATATATTGTAGTGTGCCCCTTATGATGGGAATGGATGGAAAATCATACATTGCAGGTTGTTGGGTACAGGTGCGGATGGAAGAGGCTGTCAGAGTTTGTAGGGTGATCTTAAGAAAGGTAAGGGGGGTGATCATCACGGATTGTATTATATACTTATAGTGATGACAGGCCTTTACCATTCTTGATAGCCTCAGTAATCTAAAAATGTTTACTTAATTGTATTACTGTCTTTTGCAAAACTAATAAAAACGATTGAAGCAGAAAAAGACCAAGTAGTCCATCTTTTTTTTTTTTTTTGGTTAAGTTTATTGTCTGAGTATAGATCTAGGTTTGTCCCTAGCATGTTTGAAGCCTTTTACTGTTGACGGTCTCACTACCTCTGCTGGTAGTTTTTTTCCAAGCGTCAACTACCCTTTCAGTAAAATAATAGTTTCTAAGATTAGTTCTGAACTTTCATCCAGATAGTTTAAGGTCATGTTCCCATGTTCTTGATTTTGGTTTTATATTGAAAAAAACTGCCCTTTTGAACCTTGTTCACCCCCTCGATGTATTTCAGCGGTTCTCAACCCTGTCCTCAAGTACCCCCAACAGGCCATGTTTGCAGGTTTTCCTTTATCTTGCACAGGTGCTTTAAATCAGAGTCAACGGCTTGGTATTTTGGACAGCTATTTTATCTAAGATAAATTCCCAAAACATGGCCTGTTGGGGGTACTTGAGGACAGGGTTGAGAATCACTGATGTATTTAATAGTTTAAGGCCAGCTTCACATATGTGTTGGTTTCCCTCATCCAATTCGCATGCCTTACGAGTGTGACCAGTTCACACAGGTCTGTGGCGGCCGGGGGGTGGATTGCAAAAGGGTCCTGTGCGTATTTTGGTCAAGTTCAGGTCAAATTCAAGCAAAAATTTGCACCTAAATCGGTGAACAGGAAATGACCCGCAGCCGCACATATGTGAATCTGGCCTCAGTCAGGTCTCTCCTTTCCTCCAGACTGTTCATATTAAAGCGGAGGTTCACACAAAAATTGATCCTCCGCTTTTCGGAACCCTTCCGTCCTCCGGTGTCACATTTGGCACCTTTCAGGGGGGAGGGGTGCAGATACCTGTCTAAGACAGGTATTTGCACCCACTTCCGGCATAGACTCCCACGGGAGTCTATGCCTCTTCCCGTCCCCACCGCGTTGTCTGCTGGGACACACACGGGTCCCAGAGACAGCGGGGACCAGTTAGGAAGCGACTCGCGCATGCGCAGTAGGGAACCGGGAAGTGAAGCCGCAGCGCTTCACTTCCTGATTCCCTTAGAGAGAATGGCGGCGGCAGCACCCGAGGAACGATTCGGTCTCGGGTGCCAACATCGCTGGAAACTGGGACAGGTGAGTGTCCTTATTTTAAAAGTCAGCAGCTGCAGTATTTGTAGCTGCTGACTTTTAATTTTTTTTTTTTGCTGGACTCCCTCTTTAAGTTCCTGAATTTGCTGTCAATATGTTTTATCCCCCAAACCTTTCACCATTTTTGTTACCGGTCTCTGGACTCGTTCTATCTTATCGATAGCTTACAGTCGGCATGTTTGCGGATGGTCAGGAGGAGGAGCAGGAGTCACAGACGGCCCAGGATTTAGGATGGAGTTGGAGTCTCAGATTGCCATGCCAGATGGTCCACAGTGACCTCCTGAGTGCCTTGTGAAGTCACCTGAGGGACGGGGGGGGGGGGAGTTCACTGTTTAATGACAATGAAGCCTCTTGTACTCACAATAAACCAAACTGATCTTCTCTGCTAAAGACCAATTTATCCAGTTGAACTTTCTATTTAGGATTAACTATACCCCCAGCGTTTGCATCACATCAACCCTACCGTCTCCCCTATCGGCAGCAGATATCAGACTGAGATGGGCACCTTTTTATCACATAGTGTGTAGTTGTCCTTAAAGCGGAGTTCCAGGCATTTGTGTGTTTATTAAAAGGCAGCAGCTACAAAAAGTGTAGCTGCTGACTTTTAAAAAACATGCACTTACCTGTCCCACGATCCAGCGATGCACTCACCCCAGCAGTTTTCTTCCTCTCTCGGCGGTGCCGGCATCACTACTATGGGCACTCGGCTGTGACAGCTTGCAGGTTCACAACCGGGTGCCCACTGCGCATGCCTTGTCTTGTGTCCCAGAACACTTTGGGAAGGGGAAGGATAACTTCCACTTCCGATCGCTTAAGGCGAACGGAAGTGGCTGCATGTTCCTGTCAAAATCGAGGCACCACTCCTCCCCAAAAGCTCAGTTTCACCATCAAGAGCTGGGGAGGAGGTCTTAAAGCGGAAGTTCCACTTTTGGGTGGAACTCTGCTTTAAATCCCAAATTGGGGGAACGGCAGTGGTCACCTTTGAGCCACAGGAAGCAGGTCCAAGAAACAGAATCCATTGATCTGCTTCTTACCTGTGGTTCCTGCAGCAGGGCGGTACCTTGCCAGGATCCAGGTCTAATAAACAGCCAGTTCACTAATGAGTCAGCTGTGTTCTGGGCTTTAAGTAATCACCAGACCAAGGCTCTCAGTTGGAGACGACTCCACCCTGCAGACAGGTTGTCTGGGCATGGGAGTCAGTAGGGCTTCACCTAGGAGTGAGAGGTGGGAGCCAGTGTAGCACAAGGCTACTTGCTGTACGCACGGAGTGTAAGGCCTGAGCTGGAGAACTGTGTTTACAAGCCAGGAGGGCTGAAAATCGTTTCCTTTGGTAGCAGGACTGAAATACTGAATCTTCTGTGTTTTTTTTTTTAACTTTCTTTTAAATAAATGTGGGCAAAACCAGCCCTGAAATGGATAAAACCGAGTGGTGGTGTCCATAAAGCTCTACACTTGGAGTGAACCTCTGACACTCCCCTTAGGGTTGCACCAATACCGGTATCGGTGCTGATACTAAGCATTTGCACGAGTATCAGTACTCGAGCAAATGCACCGATAAGAGGAGAGAAAAACTCTGCGCCAGATAAAGTGGGAAATAATTTAAATAAATTGACAAGCTGCTCCCCAGTTTGAACAAATAGTGATCAAAATGTATGTGGGTAAATAGGGGGCGCTAATAATTAATAATGAACAAATAAAATGTTATTATATGCTGGGTGACTACATATAAAAACTTCTCACAAAGAAGCGCAGTAAAAGTGGAAAAAATTAGATGAAAATATACAAAAAAAATTGATAGAAAACTGAATAAAAAATATGGTGAAGGGTTAGTGTGTGGGTGTGGCGCAGTCCTAATTCATAGAAATACTTGGTAAATCGTGTGTAGTCAAATCCCATATGTAAAGTCGCATATAAAGTATAAACCAAAATTGCAAATAAAAAATTCAACGAGAATAAAACCAAACATAAAACAGCAAAGTGACCCCCTTTGGAGTGTGTAGGTGTAACGTGGTCCTAGTTTAAAAAATACTTTGTAAATCGTGTGTAGCCAAATCCCACATGTAAAAGCGCATGTAAATTATAAACAAAATCGCATATAGCAAATTTAACGGCTAGGTTGGCCCCCTTTGAATTGGGGGAGGGGGAAGGGGAACAGGGGATGAAATCAAAAAATGACTTTAGCCAAAGCTATTCCATCCGCATAAAAACCCCATATAGTGATTGACAAACATAACATTGCTGAATAATTACATAGGTTAAATTGTGACTAGTGCTCAGTGCAATTTAAGTGAAAAACTTGACATCTTTGTAAAACAAGGCAGGTATTTGTATAAATCTTGGTGACCAGGTGCTCGTGTCTTGTGATCATGCGGACACTCACCAGCTTCTTTAACCCCTGCGGGGGTAATGCGCAGTCACAGTGTATGCCACTGTGCGGCAATCCACAGGCAGTTTCTGGGTCACGGTGACGTTTTAGGCAGCTTCTTTAACCCCTGCGGGGGTAATGCGCAGTCACAGTGTATGCCACTGTGCGGCAATCCACAGGCTGTTTCTGGGTCACGGTGACGTTTTAGGCATAAGAGAAGAAAGAGGAGATTCCATAGCGTAAAACCATAAAACACTCTTTATTGAACGCAGATGACAGAATGGTACTCACATTTAAGCAGTTTATAATAGGCAACCAAATGTCATCAAAACAGGAGAGCGTCAGATTTAGGTTGGTGATCCTCTGGGAGATGATGCAAAAGCGTCAGAATAGGCCACGGCGTGGCCTATTCTGACGCTTTTGCATCATCTCCCAGAGGATCACCAACCTAAATCTGACGCTCTCCTGTTTTGATGACATTTGGTTAGAAGTGGTAAAGAAGTGGAAACTATTTTTAAAAAATTCTGGCCCATCCTGCTCAAAGATAAAGATCTCCAGTCTTCCCTGCCCAATAAACCCAAGTTCATCTATAGAAGGGCCTCAGAAACCGTGTTGCCCACAATGTACCAGACCCTCCGAGAAAACCATCCACCTTTCTGGATGGATCTGGCTTCCACTATTGCACTAGGTGCAAAGCTTGCAATATAACCAGGAAGCCAGGTACAACCAAGAAAATATCTCAGTTTAAATCTTTGGTGATAAAACAAGAATTCACAATCAAACCCCTCATTATATGCGATTCTGACCATGTTACATATGTTCTGGAATGCCCATGTTCCCTACAATACGTGGGCAGGACTACACGACAATTAAAAATTAGAATTAACGAGCACCTTACAAATATAAAAAATGGTTACCCTAACCACAGCATCTCCAGACACTTTAAACTCTTCCATAATAGTGACCCAAAATGTTCTACGGCATTGATAAAATATCTAAACACTGGAGGGGTACTCAAATGAAAAGATCTATATCCCAAAATGAAACATACTGGCTTTACAAATTACATACCATGCAACCCCATGGAATGAACATCGACATAGATCTAAACTGTTTTCTGAAAAATGATTAACAACTTGTACTACTCACAAATGTTACTTATTCCTTATTCCCACAATTTTGTTTGATCTGGATACAACTACCCTGTACCCATGGCCCTAAGACAGTCTCATCAACTTTCCTTACAACACATACATGTATATCTGTTGTCTAGTACTCCTCACAGCTTAACATAAGTCTTTTTAACATTTTTTGTGTTTTTTATTACAACCCTATGGTAATTTATGAGATTATCCCATTGTAATCAAAACCTAATGGTATAATTTTTAACAACTCAAGAATGTAAACGGAGACTGTGGCTGCACGCTTACCAAGGTTTATTTTCAAATTCCTCAAGTATTTTTTTAGTGGTTTTGTTTTTTTAATTATTTTTGGATATGATCCACTAGGGGGAGCATTATCTAGTGCTTTACTACCATTGCTAGTTTCAAGATAAAAACGTTATCGTTACGAGCGGCACTTCTATACCACGCCTTCATATCCGCCCCTTTTTTACTATATATTTCCGTATCCTAGTGACCAACGTACACTTCCCTGAAGACGGTCATACGAAACGTAAGTCGGAGCGGTACGTGGTCACGTGATCTCCTCCTACATTCGGTTTCTCTGGTTGCCACACACGCCGGGTGGAACGCACGCCGATCCTCGAGGCGGTGCAACGGGATTCTCATACTAATTCATACCCAGACAAGCGAGCAGCCCCAGTGCCGGGTAGGCACCTACTAATGTAAGCGGCCATTTGGCTTTTAATTTGCTTTTCTACTATTTTAATAAACGGTTTTACACTATGGAAGATCTTATTGTCTTTCACATATCCCATGTCTGAATACCGGGGACAGAGAAGTTTTTTGCCTATTACCATCCAGCCTCCAGCCGTCCAATGTAAGCAGGCACAACCCTGCACAAGCGCTAATGATTCTCTTTTTAATTAAAGGAGTCATTGGTATATGGTCAGAGGCGGCTCTCTAATTAGGCAAATTAGGCGGTCGCCTTAGGCCTCGCCCCCAGAGGGGCCTCGCAGCCGCCTAATTTGCTCATACCGCAGCCTCGATGATTCGCCGGGACCGTGCTGCAATATGATCCATTCTCGAATTAGAGTAACGCAATGCCCGCGGCTTGTGCGGGGTGTCTTCGTTCGTCCTGCACGCCATGAGCTCCACTCCACTGTGCATTGCAGCTGGCCCGGCATCTCTCCCCAGCTGCCTGACACACACACACAGTACAGTGAGTGCACTGCGGAGCAGTGTGAACTGAACCCGCCCCTCCTCCTCCTGTGCTGTAATGTTTTCCTGTGCACAGAGGTCAAAGGAGGAGGAGGGAAGGAGGCACACCACCTGTACCGAGAGGCGAGCGCACTGGTCTGAGATCTGTGTAATCTAAAAGTCAGTTTGACAGAGGAGGGGAGGGGGCATGAATTAGTGGGTGAGTGAGGGAGGGGGGACAAGCAAGGAGTTCACTTGGAGTGATTTGGGGGAGAGGATATCCATCCATCCCCCAGATCCAATCCCAGCTCCATCCATCCCCAATACCATCCCAGCTCCATCCACCCCCATCCCATCCCGGCTCCATCCACTTCACCCCAATCTCATCCCAGCTCTATTCATCCCCCCATACCAACCCAGCTCCATCCATCCCCCATACCAACCCGGCTCCATCCACCCCCCATCCCACCCCGGCTCTATCCACCCCACCCCAATCCCATCCCGGTTCCATCCATTTCCCCGATCCCAACCCGGCTCCATCCACCCCAATCCCATCCCGGCTCCATCCATCCACCGATCCCATCCTAGCTCCATCCACCCCCCATACCATCACGGCTCCATCCAACCCCGAATCCATCCAACCCCACCCCAATCCCATTCCGGCTTCATCCATTCCCTTCAATCCCATCCCGGCTCCATCCACCCCACCCCAATCCCATCCCGGCTCCAGCCATCCACCCGATCCAATCCCAGCTCCATACATTCCCCCATACCATCCTGGCTCCATCCACCCCACCCCATTCCCATCCCGGCTCCATCCATTCCCCCCGATCCCATCCCAGCTTCATCCATCCCCCTGATCCCATCCCAGCTCCCTCCATCCCCCCGATTCCATCCCGGCGCCCTCCATCCCCCGATTCCATCCCGACTCCCTCCATCCCCCGATTCCATCCCGGCTCCCTCCATCCCCCGATTCCATCCCAGCTCCCTCCATCCCCCGATTCCATCCCGGCTCCCTCTATCCCCCGATCCCATCCCGGCTACCTCCATTCCCGCGATCCCATCCCTGCTCCATCTACCACCCTGATCCCATCCCAGCTCTATCCATCCCCTGATTCCATTCTGGCTCCATCCATTCCCCCGATCCCATTCCAACTCTATTCCCCTTCCCCCTCAATCCCATCCCTGCTCCATCCATTGTGGCAGGTTAAGGGGGAAGAGCCGCACCAACGCACTAACCTGCTAAGTGCCGGGGGGTGACACCACGTTCTGCCGCACCAGGTGACACCCATCCTAGTGACGCCACTGTGTGCTAGGGGGCACTTTAGGACTTGTGCTACAAGGGGGCTTGCTTATGAAATCCACCCCCCCAGCACATGTCTTCTCCCCTCCCAAAGCCCCCCTAGCAAATATCCTCCCCCAATGAAACAGATGCTGTCTGCCACAAAGGGGGTGGCTCTAGGCACCCCACAAGAGATGTGGCTGTATTTGATGGGCACAGTGGCTGCATTTGATGGGCAAAGTGGCTGCATTTGATGGGCGCAGTGGCTGCATTTGATGGGCACAGTGGCTGCATTTGATGGGCACAATGGCTGCATTTGATGGGCACAATGGCTGCATTTGATGGGAAAAGGGCTGCATTTGATGGGAAAAGGGCTGCACTTGATGGCACAGTGGCTGCATTTGATGGGAACAGTGGCTGCAACTGATGGCACAGCGGCTGCATTTGATGGGCGCAGTGGCTGCTATTGAGGGCACAGTGGCTGCATTTGATGGGCACAGTGGCTGCATTTGATGTGCACAGTGGCTGCACTTGATGGCACAGTGGCTGCACTTGATGGGCACAATGGCTTCACTTGATGGCCACAGTGGCTGCACTTGATGGGCACAGTGGCTGCATTTGATGGGCACAGTGGCTGCAATTTATGGTTTTTTTTTTTTTAGAATTTTTCAGTTTGTTTGCACCCCTCCCCCCTCCAAGAATTGTGAGCACCAGCTGCCACTGACCACCTCCTGTATCAAGTCTGCAGTCTCTGATCATCTCTTTTACTATGTCTACAGTCTCTGATCATCTCCTGTAGTATGTCAACATAGTCTCTGCCCATCTCTTGTATCATGTCTGCAGCCTCTGACCATCTCTTGTATCATCTGCACTCTCTGACCATCTCCTGTATCAAGTTTGCAGTCTCTGATCATCTCTTTTACTATGTCTACAGTCTCTAATCATCTCCTGTAGTATGTCAGCATAGTCTCTGCCCATCTCTTGTATCATGTCTGCAGTCTCTGATCATCTCTTGTATCATGTCTGCAGTCTCTGACCATCTACTGTATCATGTCTGCGACTCTCTCAATCTGCGGAAGGTGCTCCAGAGCCCCCTCCACATTAGAGTTCCCATTTTAAATGCAAGTTGGAACTCTGTGATGTAAAGGGGAATGCAGTGGACTCTGATATAAAGGTAATCTTTGGTCACCAGAGCCCTCCCCCTCCCTTACATTAGAGTTCCCCTTTACACCAAAGTCTGCAGGTTCCCCCTTAGATCATGATCTGCAGCATTCCCCTTTATATTAGAGTTCCCTTGCACTGTAAGGGGGAATCCTGCAGACTCTGATATATGGGGGAACTCTGTGCTGGCTGGGTTATATTAACCTGACCTTCATGTAAATGGAGAAATATGCGTGTAATATATAATATATATGTAATATATATATTTCATTAAAGAATTGGTTTAGAAAATTCTATAAACGTTGAACTCATAGTTCATAGAATTTAAAACTCTTAATATATGCAATTTATACAGTTAATTTTAATCGCTTGAATTATTTTTCCCATTATGGATGTGAGTGGGGCCTCATGTCTCATATTTGCCTAAGGCCTCACAAAGCCTAGAGCCGCCTCTGTATATGGCAAGCAGATATCTATTTACTTCTGCAAAGTGCACACTTTTCTCTTGGTGAAGGAATCTCTACCTGTCTTCATTGAGGAATCAATCCATCCTGGAAGATTTTTTTGCTTCATTTTTTGTTCTACTTTTTGCTCCACAATTTATTGAGCTAATCTAACACTGGGACTTTATCACTATTACTTATTATTGTGTGTCACATTTTTTTATTCAGTTTTCTATCTATATTTTTTTGCATATTTTCATCTAATTTTTTCCACTTTTACTGCGCTTCTTTGCGAGAAGTTTTTATATGTAGTCACCCAGCATATAATAACATTTTATTTGTTTCATTATTAATTATTAGCGCCCCCTATTTACCCACATACAAATGCACCGATACCTTCAGGTTTAGTTCTTTCATCTGTCAGCGGGATTTCCCCGCTGACAGGTGAAATGTATATAAAGGAATGCAGGCAGTCATCGGTTAAGGAGCGGGGCCGCCGTGCCTTTAACAACTAATGACGTTTCAGCAGTCTGTGGGATTTCCCATCCCCGAAGTGAACCCGCCCCCTCCTACTTAGCTCTATTTGTTGTGTCCTCCTCGGGCTCCTACCAGGTGACTGATCTGCCTGGTGAGTAATGTGTCCTGCTTCCCCCCCACCTCGGCTGCAAAACTTCTTGGAGGGGGAGTGCAGGTCTGCTGGGTGTTTTAAGTGCATTGATTGGCAGCTGTGTGGTTCCCAAATACCCCCCTTCCCCTCCCCCCTCCCTTCCTGCATATACAAACAATAACCCCCTAAACAATTCCTGGGGGTTGCAGGATTGTCACATTAACATCAACTTCCATGAAAAGCCAAGAACAAAACTAAACATATGTGTCCAAATACTTTAGTAAAAGAGTTTACACTGGTACAGAATGTTTTCATATAACATAATAAATTATAAAATGACTTACAGCATTTCAAAACATACACCAGTGGCAGGAATAGTGCCCCATTATTGGTGTCCAATGGGAGGTATAGTGCCCCATTATTGGTGTCCAATGGGAGGAATAGTGCCCCATTATTGGTGTCCAATGGGAGGAATAGTGCCCCATTATTGGTGTCCAATGGGAGGAATAGTGCCCCATTATTGGTGTACAATGGGAGGTATAGTGCCCCACTATTAGTGTCCAATGGGAGGAATAGTGCCCGGAGGGCCAGATAAAGGCAAGGAAAGGGCCGCAGTTTGGAGACCACTGCCTTAGAGAAAGACCCCTCTCACTGCTTCTAAAAAGAGATCCTGTGACTAAGCAGGCACTCGGATTGCTTTTATTGAAAAGAAAATCATCGACTGAAAATCTTGACACCTGCATCTATATCCCCGGTAAACCAACCCATAACGTTCCGTAGCGTAAATGTCTGTTATTCCCATATTACCATATTTTTGGGTCGCTGGCCATACACTGTGCTCTGTGCTGTTACTGAAATCAATGTGTTCTTATAATGCACTGGGTGGTCTGTGTTCTCTTCCTGCACCATTCCTGACCCTCTTACATCGGGATTGCTGTTTTTATATTCCCATATTTTTGAATTGCAATCCAGTACGGCCTCAGAAAAAAAAATACCCCTCAGTACACATGCGTCGGTTTCCTGCCCGACGCATGTACAGTTCGGTCCCAGAAAATCCAACTTCTAGTACGCATAAATATAAGTAATGACATGTATGAACAAAAAGTGACTAAAGTCCAAAAAAATTTATACATTGGTGACCCAAAACAAGGTTATTAAATAAGAGTCCATAAATTGATGATCAGTGATAATTTCTTCAAAAGTGATGAGAATGAAAACACCCCAAGGAAAAGTGACCAAAGTAGAAGTGCCTCCACCACAGCAAACACTGCCGCTTACCAGATGATATTGGTCCCTTAATTACAGGGGACCGCAATCAGCAGATGACTGTTACCCCAGCCCGGGATCATAAAGGAATTTGGTGACCCAAAACAAGGTGTCACACAGCAAGTACACACGGAGGCTAACCGACGCTTCTCTTTCAGCTTACCTTGGATCACTGCATCTGAGATCTTTGCGCCTCGTCTGTTGAAGAGGTTTCATCTGGAGTTTGCCTTTAAGCCAGGGCCCAGGCGGGGGAGGGGAGGCCTCATAAGAGGGGGGGTACTGTCATGGTTATGCAATAGAGTTTTCTCTGTCAGCTTACCTGTCTCCATGTGTTCATCTCTAAAGACCAGCTGCCTCTCACCTGACAGGGTTTTATAACCTCTCCTCTAAGCATGGCCCCACCCCAGGCCCTATCAGGGAACCCTATATTAACCTGTGCACTGCAAGCCAGCAGTGCTGATCAACCATTGTGTGTTAGCCTCCGTGTGTACTTGCTGTGTTTCCTACGTCTGATTCCTGTTACCGACTTTGGCCTGTTCTCGACTCTCCCTGTCTGCTTGTTACCCTGACTTTTGGCGTGTTATGTTTATCCTTGTCTGCTAGTAGCCCTGACCTTTGGCTTACCCCTTACTTCCCTGTCGTTCCAGCCTGCTGCCTCCTTCCTCTTCTCCTGTAGTCTACAGTGAGCGTGAGCTGCGAGACCCTGGGGGCCGCGACCTGGAGCCAGTCTGCAGCACAGTCCATCCTCACCACTAGAGGCTCTGGTGAACACCCACTGGCTCTTAGACTCCGCGCCCTGGGGAATCTATGCTCTAGCTGGGATCCATGTTAGTTATCCTGTAGACCTGCTTCCTGAACCTTCCAGGGTTCAATCCGGATTAGTCAGTCCTAGGGTCCACTACCTTAGTGGTGCACTTCTGACTCCTACAGAGTGCATCTGTCACCTGGTCCCAGGTGACCTGACACCTTGTTTTGGGTCACCTATATATACATTTTTTTGGGAAAATTAGTCACTTTTTGTTCATACATGTCATTACTTATATTTATGTTTTGATTATTTATTATGCAGTAATGTATCGTGTTTGGTTTGAATTCACCTTCTTCACCAATTCATTCTATTTTTAATACTTTAAATATCTGTCACTGGTGCTCAGATATCCAGCATAATCCTACTACATCCCCCCCATATATTCCTATTATACACTCCCCCCATATATTCATACTATACACCCCCCCATATATTCCTACTATACACCCCCCCATATATACCTACTATACACCCCCCATATATTCCTACTATACACCCCCTCTATATATTTTTACTATATACCCCCCATATATTCCTCTTATACACCCCCCATATATTCCTATTATACACCCCCCATATATTCTTACTATACACCCCCCCATATATTCTTACTATACCCCCCCCATATATTCTTACTATACACCCCCCATATATTCTTACTATACACACCCCATATATTCTTACTATACACACCCCATATATTCTTACTATACCCCCCCCCATATATTCTTACTATACACCCCCCATATAATCCTACTATACACCCCCCCATATATCCCTACTCTACACCCCCATATATATTACTACTATACACCCCCCATATATTTCTACTATACACCCCCATATATTCCTACTATAACCCCCCCCCATATATTCTTACTATACACCCCACATATAATCCTACTTTCAGCCCCCATATATTCCTACATTCAGTCCCCATATATTCCTACATTCAGCCCCCATATATTCCTACATTCAGCCCCCATATATTTCTACTATACACCCCCCTCCATATATTTCTACTATACACCCCTCCCCATATATTCCTACTATACACCCCCCAAACTGTTCTACTATACACCCCCTATATTTCTACTATGCACCCCCCAGGTATTCCTACTATAAACTCCCCATATATTCCTATTATACACCCCCCCCCCCCTGTATTGCTACTATACACTACCCCATATATTCCTACTATATTATGCGGCCTTAGGTAAACAGTTTTCTGTGCTGAGAACATGCGTCCTACACACTCCCAGAACAGGCACCGGCGGGGACCAGAGAGCTCCCGATGCTTAGTTGTGATCAGGAGCTTTCCAATTATGTAACCGCTGTGACAGCCAATCACAGCGGTCACATGATCCAAAAGATTGCCTCTGCCTCCCAGCATTTAGAAGCTTTTGAAGAACTTGGGAGGAGGCGGGAAGGGGTTAATTTCATGCATTACATTTACACCCACATGTTGATTTGCATTTATTTTTGAGAGCTCAAGGAACCCTAAAATCCGGGTGCTCTGATATATAAACCATGCATGATATGCGACCAGCTCCTGTGGTTGTTCTCTGGTCTTCTGTTTCTTACTATGAACTAATCACTGTGAAGGATGTTCTCACCAACCATCGCAAATAGAAATGAACCCGCGGTTCGAGACAAACGTATGTTCGACTCGGGTGTTCGTCTGTTCTAAAACGAACTGAACATATGGGGTGTCCGCGGGAAATTCGAGCGCCACAGAACTCCCCACAACGCACTGTGAGATTGCAGTGCATTAGCGTCTGATGATTGGCAAAAGCATGCACCTGACCTGCACGCTTTGGCCAATCACAGCGCGCTCTGCTGAGAGAGCCATAATTGGCCAAAGGCAAGAATCCAATGGCAAGAATCCCCCCCCTTCAGTAACACTGTACACAGAATCCCCCCCCCTCCTCCAATAACACTGTACATAGAATTCCCTCCCCCCCAATAACACTGTCCATAGAATTCCCTCCCCCCCAATAACACTGTACACAGAATCCCCCCCCCCCCCCAATAACACTGTACACAGAATCCCCCCTCCCCAATAACACTGTACACAGAATCCCCCCCTCCAATAACACTGTACACAGACTGCCCCCCCCCCATAACATTGTACACAGAATCCCCCCCCCCCCATTAACACTGTGCACATGAACCCCCCCCCCCGGGTAATAATGTCTGGGTTGCATGTACACAGGGGGTGTGAGGATTGGGCCCACCACAAGAGGGCACAGTGAGTGTTACACTCCACCATAGCAACGAACAGAAGTGGGGGGTAACATCTTCAGTTTCTCAGCCAGCATCGGCCGATCCTCCCCTGCTCTCCCCATTGTAGAATAATGAAAGCTCTAAATAATATGACAGCGGGAGTGTCCGCACTGTGTTCACTGAGACCGCATAGATACCAAATAAGGGTTTGACGCATGCCCAGTAGTGATGGCTTTTTCAGGCCCCTATTGCGCATGCGTCACATTCCGATAAACGCATGCGCAGTAGGTCGTCCAATTTTCGGGTCCCTACTGCACATGCGTTGATTCCCTACTTACGCATGGGCAGTAGGATGACTGGTTTTCGGGTCTCTACTGCGCATGCGTCGACCAGGAATTTACGCATGTACAGTAAGGTGAAGGATTTTCCGGTTCTCTGCTGTGCATGCATAGCCCGGGGTTTGACGCATGTGCGGTAGAATGACGGTTTTTTTGTGTCTCTGTGCATGCATCGATTGAGATCGACACATGTGTACTAGGAACATGGATTTTTTTGGGACCTTCTGTGTATGCAGTACATGGTATTCTGTGCACTGTATACACTATATACCGGATTGTATACACTATATACTGGACTGTATACACTATATACAGGGACACTTTTTTGCCTGTAGGTGGAGTCTTTTTATAATTAGGGGCATTCGTTTGTAGGCGTGGTATAGCGGGAAATTGAAAAATGTGCATGGTTTAAATGAAATATTGGGGCGTGGTTTAAAGGGGTCTGGCTCAAAGGGTGTGTGCTTAGAGTCTGAGAGGAACGAGGGATGGAAGGAGAAAGAGGGAGGGGGGAGAGAGAGAGAAAGGGAGGGAGGAAAGGAGAGAGAGAGAGAGAAGGAAAGAAAGAGGGATGGAGGGACAGCAGGCCCAGATCCTACACCACAATAGCAACATGTGTATTCCAGAAAGTTTAACAATCAGCAGATAAAGATATTCCAAACACCTGGTGCTGGCACTTCAATCTTCCCGACACCATGGTTGTTATGGTCAGGATGATTGAAGTGCATTATTTCTATTAGTACATTGTAATATAAAAAAAGAAATCATTCAACTCATCATAATGCAGAATTAGTTGGAGCCCTGAGCGTGTCACCTGCCACGCCTGCCACCAGATGCCATCAGGTGCCCCCAGCAGAGTCCGTCTTTACATCAGGTGCTCCCAGCAGAGTCCCTCCTTACATCAGGTGTCCCCAGCGGAGCCGCTCCTTACATCAGTGTCCCCAGCAGCGGAGCGCCTCCTTACATCAGTGCCCCCTCAGTGGAACCCCTCTTTATATCAGTGTCCCCATCAGCGGAGCCCCTCCTTACATCAGTGTCCCCATCAGCGGAGCCCCTCCTTACATCAATGTCCCCATCAGCGGAGCTCCTCCTTACATCAGTGTCCCCATCAGCGGAGCCCCTCCTTACATTAGTGTCCCCATCAGCGGAGCCCCTCCTTACATCAGTGTCCCCTTCAGCGGAGCCCCTCCTTACATCAGTGTCCCCATCAGCGGAGCCCCTCCTTACATCAGTGTCCCCATCAGCGGAGCCCCTCCTTACATCAGTGTCCCTTTCAGCGGAGCCCCTCCTTACATCAGTGTCCCCTTCAGAGGAGCTCCTCCTTACATCAGTGTCCCCTTCAGAGGAGCTCCTCCTCACATCAGTGTCCCCATCAGCGGAGCCCCTCCTTACATCAGTTTCACCATCAGAGGAGCCCCTTCTTACATCAGTTTCACCATCAGAGGAGCCCCTTCTTACATCAGTGTCCACTTCAGAGGAGCCCCTCCTTACATCAGTGTCCTCAGCAGCGGAGCCCCTCCTTACATCAGTGTCCCCATCAGCGGAGCCCCTCCTTACATCAGTGTCCCCATCAGCGGAGCCCCTCCTTACATCAGTTTCACCATCAGAGGAGCCCCTTCTTACATCGGTGTCTATCCCCTCTCGTCAGACATAGGGTGGAGGTTTGGGTGCAGCTACAGTTCCGGGCTTTCTCCGTGTGTTCAGTGGAGAGGGGGGGGCCTCCGATTCGCGCAACCAATCAGCTTTTGTGTACAAGACAATTGTCTACTTGTACACTGAAGAGAGAATCTGATTGGCTGCCCCTCCCTTCTCTACTCAACACACGGGGAAATAGTCCTCACGGTGGCGGACATCTTTTTGTAGCTCGCCGGCCATTTTTGCCAAAAACGTTCCCAATTTCACGGGACAAAGGCAAAATCACAGGAATTGAAATCGGGACGAGGGTCCCAAAATCGGGATTGTCCTGGGAAAATCTGAACTGTTGGCAAGTATGCCATGAGCGCTCTACTCTGGTCTCTGGCCTAATAATGCTTCCCTCAGCCTCCTGCTGGTCACCTGCCAAATTGACCAGAGATTGGCTGGGAACATATTAAAGTTATATTTAAGGCAAGGTTTTTAAAAAAAAACAAAAAGCAAACATGTTATACTTACCTGCTCTGTGCAGAGAGCAGCCCAGATCCTCCTCTTCTTGGGTCCCCGCCAGCGCTCCTGGCCCCTCCCTCCTGCCGAGTGCAGGCTCACTCCTGAGCCACTGCTTTGCCTGTCCATTTAGACACAGAGCCACGGCTCGGCCCCACCCCCTTTCTCTTCTCATTGGCTTACTGGCCAATGAGTAGGGAGAGTCCCCAGAGAGCCAAGGCTCTCCGGCACATTGCTGGATCGAGATGGGGCTCAGGTAGCTGAAAAGGGATGCTGCTGCACACAGGTTTTTTTGTACCTTTATGCATAGAATGGATGAAGGTAAAAAACATTGATTCTTTAGAACCACTTTACCATTCAGGCTGGGGTGACCATTCTCCCATCCACCATGTCCCAGGGTCCCCTGGGAGACAGGGGTAAGTAATCCAGCCCTTACCTATAGAGCCCAGATCAGACCTAACTAATCAAATAATGCTCTCCCTGCTTGAAGGGAGGCCAAAAACTAAATTCAACAGAACAGTGGCTATATGGGGCAATGCACATGTAAATCAAGAGTTCTGGGTCAGAGATCCTACAAAGATAAGCTCTGGTTTAACATATGTGCAAAAAACAGTGGCAGCCCATCCATAGGGGGCGCTCGGGTGCCGCCCCCTCCAAGCTGAAAAAAATAAAAAAAGAAATGTCACTTTAAGTGTTCCTGGGCACCGGCCATGTGGCAGTCTATGGGAAGCTTCACAGCCTGCAATCAGCTGATTGCAGGCTGGGAAGCTGATTTGCCCGTGTTTAGGGCGTGTGCAGGGCGCAAGCTGTGTGCCCGCACACACTCCCACTCTACTTTGATTGGTCAGTATGCCTACAGTGGTGGCTAGGATTGGCACGATGGGGACCGGAGGAGAGGACAGTGGGCGGTACTATTTGCGTCACTGTGGGGGACAGGACACCGGAGGAGAGTGGGCGTGGGCGGTGCTATATACATCACTTCCTGTTTCTAGGCTCAGATTCTGAGAGAGCGGGGCCATTGAAGGTAAGTGCTGGCCGTCTGCTCTCCTGAAACCCGGGCTGCGGCATATGCTCTAGCCAGTTACCTCCAGCCCCCCGCCAGCACCAGCAGCACCCCTCCCCCACCCTGGAGCTGAGTCCGCTCTCTCCGCTCTCCAGAATCCCGCCAGCAGTGCACACTCTCCGATCGCCAACACCTGTGACCTTTCCCCGCCCCCGACGGCTCCCGTGACTTCAGTGGTAATGACTGCTGCTGGACACACAAAGGACAGTCAGTCACCCAGAGACAGGTGAGAGCCTAGGGGGCATGAGGGGTGTAGGTGTCCAGGGGGCATGAAGGGTGGTAGGTGCCCAGGGGTCCAGTGGTAGGTGCCCAGGGGGCATGAGAGGTAGTATGTTTCCAGGGCTGGAAGCTAGCAGAGTATAGGGAGCCAGGGTCAGCAAGTGCAATGTTCTGTAGACTTGCCAGTATAAAGGGCAATGTTCTTCAAATATCCATTATATGGAGCAATGTGCTGCAGAGTTATCACTTTAGCTGCCTGGCTGG
This sequence comes from Aquarana catesbeiana, assembly GCF_042186555.1. Classification (NCBI taxonomy): domain Eukaryota; kingdom Metazoa; phylum Chordata; class Amphibia; order Anura; family Ranidae; genus Aquarana; species Aquarana catesbeiana. Next base: position 87,429,802 of record NC_133336.1, read on the forward strand.
TGAGATACTCTGCAGAATACAGTATATCACAATGCGTTTGTTCACATTGCAATGAATGTTCTGCAGGTATGCCACTACAGAGAGCAATTTTTTACAGATATGCCACTATACAGAGCAATGTTCTGCAGATATGCCGTTATACAGAGCGATGACCTGCAAAAATGCCATTATACAGAGAAATGTTCTGCAGATATGCTGTTATAGGGAGAAATGTTCTGCAGACATGCTATTATACGGAGCAATGTTCTGCAGACATGCCATTATACGGAGCAATGTTCTGCAGATATACCATTATACAGAGCAATGTTCTGCAGATATACCATTATACAGAGCAATGTTCTGCAGACATGCCATTATACAGAGCAATGTTCTGCAGACATGCCATTATACGGAGCAATGTTCTGTAGACATGCCCTTATACAGAGCAATGTTCTGCAGACATGCCATTATACAGAGCAATGTTCTGCAGACATGCCATTATACAGAGCAATGTTCTGCAGATATGCCAATTTACAGAGCAATGTTCTGCAGATATGCCATTATACGGAGCAATGTTCTGCAGATATGCCATTATACGGAGCAATGTTCTGCAGACATGCCATTATACGGAGCATTGTTCTGCAGACAGGCTATGATACAGAGCAATGTTCTGCAGATCCTTCACTGTATCTGCCTGGCTGATGAGATACTCTGCAGCATACAACATATCACAATAAGTCTGCTCATTGCAGTGTTCTTTATATATGCCATCGTACAGTGCAATGTTGAAGATTAGGATGGCGGGTGTAATATATGGGGATAGGGATGACGGGTGTATAATATGGGGATAGGGATGATGATTATTGGTGTATAATGTGGGGATGATGACGATGGGTGTAATATACCAATGAGAAATGCTATATACCTGGCTAATGCCTCGTACACACGATTCCAACAACAAAATCCATGTTTTTTTTTCCGACGGTTGTTGGCTCAAACTTGTCTTGCATACACACGGTCACACAACGTTGGTTGGAAATTCCGAACGTCAAGAACGCAGTGACGTACAACACGTACGACGAGCCAAGAAAAATGAAGTTCAATAGCCAGTGCAGATCTTCTGCTTGATTCTGAGCATGCGTGGCACTTTGTGCGTCGGAATTGTGTACACACGATCGGAATTTACGCAAACGGATTTTGTTGTCGGAAAATTTGAGAACCAGATCTCAAATTTTGTGCGACAGAAATTCCGATGGAAACTGTCCGATGAAGCCTACACACGGTCGGAATTTCCGACAAAAGGCTCCCATCGAACATTTTCCATCTGAAAATCCGACCGTGTGTATGGGGCATTAGTGAGAAATGCTATATACAGTACCAGGCTTTGTGAGAAAAGGGGTGGGGCTTATAAGTGGGAGGGGTCAAAAAGGAGGGGCAGGTCTGGCGCCTCCCCATCCTGAAACTTCACCAGCCGCCACTGGCAAAAAAATACAAAAAAGCCTCTGGCAGCTAAAGGGCTCATTCACATTTGAAGTTGGGGGGAGGGGGTAAAACCTCTTGGGTTGAGCCAAACTTTACCCCCCCCCCCAAACGTCTACCCCTTTAGCCGCAGAGGCAGTGGCCAGGGGGGAATGTACACATGCCAAGGAAAGGATTATGCCCCCTGTCACTTTCAGCAGCTGTAATCATACCTCTCAACTTTTTGAGATGGGAACGGGGGACACCTAATAGCAAAAGTATGTAGGACACACCCCCTGTCACTCCCACTTAAAGTGGTTGTAAACCCTTTTTGGTGACTTTTACCTTTAGGTAAGCCTAGAATAAGGCTTACCTATAGGTAGTGGAAATATCTCCTAAACGTGCGCCGTTTAGGAGATATTTCACTTGTAGTGCGCCAATGTCGTCATCGGCGCATGTGTTATGAAGAAACGGACCACCGTGCCGTTTCTTCCCCCAGCGTGTGACGGCTCCTGCGCCATGCCACTCCTGACAGTCACAGAGCCGGAGTCCGTGGCCCTGGAAGGAATAGGGGTGAAGACAGATGCAGCCTGCTCAGGGGACAGCGCGGGATTCGTTTGCAGGTAAGTGTCATATAATGGACTAGTATGCGATGCATACTAGCCCATTATGCTTTTCATTTGCAGGCCTTGCGGGGAGCAAAAGAGGAAGTAAATCCCATCGGGGTTTACTTCCTCTTTAAAGGACAATTATATTTAAAAAAAAAACATTTACAAATGCAACAGTTGAGAAATTTGATGAAAGCTTTAGCACTGGGAAACAGTTTTTGAAAGCTAAATAGTGCATTTTATGTACACCTATATAGATCAAACTAAAATGAGGGACAAAGGGACTTTGCTCCAGATCAATATACAAGAACATATTTGGGGGGCACACCCTAAAATGCATTTAAATTCAAGATGGTGCTGCTATAAGACCAACAAACAGTACAAAACATATTACAGCGCACACATTCAAGAATGACATTTCCTGCAAGGCTAGTTAAAAACACCTGAACATATTCAAAAAAATATGGGGATTTGGTCACACTATATGGTCATATAGTGCTAAGCCCACTTACTGCGACAATGTACCCCGAATTCCAGATCAGCGACAGTCCCTCAAAATCAGGGACAGTTGGGAGCTATGACTGTAGTGCCTGCTGCCCACAATCTATGCAAGTGAATAGGGCTGCTCTGCAATGCATACAGTTGCGGCATGCTAGCGTAACAATGAATGCGTTAAAGCAGGCAGTGCGGAGGTAATACAACAGCCCCTTAATTATTGTTAAATACTCTCTGAGTATTTATAGTGGGGGTTGATGGGGAATTCGGCGGAGGGTGATTTGTTTAGAAAATGGCTGGTGTTAGCACTTCAATCATCATTACACCATGCTTCATATGGTGTCAGGATGATTGAATCACATTATTTCTATCACTACATTGTAAAATACTGTATAATGAAATACTTCAACTCACCATAATGCAGAATCAGTGGCAGCCGTGAGCTTGTCACTTGCCACGGTCACCTGCCACCATATTCAGCGTGTCACTTACCACCCCTAGCCTGCCACCAGATGCAGCTTGGCATGGCTTCCCCAGAAAGGAGCCAGGAGGGCTGGGAGAGATTTCACCACTACTCCCCTCTCACACAGATCACCTGGAGAAGCTTCAGTATCACAGCAGGAGAGACACCTTCCTCCTGACACACCTGTGCTCCAATGATGGGTGGGGCACTATTCCTCCCACTGATACCAATGATGGGGCACTATTCTTCCCATTAACACCAATGATGGGGCACTATTCCTTCCACTGATACCAATGATGGGGCACTATTCCTCCCAATTACACCAATGATGGGGCATTATTCCTCCCAATGATGGGGCACTATCCTTCTCAATGTTACCAATGATGACGCACTATTCCTTCCACTGACACCAATGATGGGGCACTATTCCTTTCACTGACACCAATGATGGGGCACTATTGCTTTCACTGACACCAATGATGGGGCATTATTCCTCCCAATGATACCAGTGATGGGGCACTATTCCTCCCAATGATACCAATGATGGGGCACTATTCCATCCACTGACACCAATGATGGGGCATAATTCCTCCCAATGATACCAATGATGCGGCATTATTCCTCCCAATGATACCAATGATGGGGCACTATTCCTCCCAATGATACCAATGATGGGCACTATTCCTTTCACTGACACCAATGATAGGGCTGTATTCCTCCCACTGGCACCAATGCTGGGGCATTATTCCTCCCACTGACACCAATAATGGGGCACTATTCCTAATTTTTTTCTATGGCATTTTCTACTCCTACTGGCCACAGTCCAACCCCCCTAAAGTTTCAAGGGCAGTAAACTGGCCCTTTGTTTAGAAAGTTTGGAGACCCCTGATCTAGATAAAGGAAGGCTAGTAAACGTGGTGTATCTGGATGTTCCCCATAAACATTTACTGTACAAAAAAAGGTCCGTTGGCATGGGCCATAGGGTGAGTACATGGATTTAAACCTGGCTACAAGGGCGAGTTCAGAGGGTGGTGATAAATGGGGAATACTCAGAATGGTCAGGGGTGGGTAGTGGGGTCCCACAGGGTTCTGTCCTGGGACCAATCCTATTTAATTTATTTGTAAATGTCCTGGAGGATGGGGTAAACAGCTCAATCTCTGTATTTGTGGACGACACTAAGCTAAGCATGGAAATCACTTCTCCGCAGGATGTGGAAACCTTGCAAGAAGATCTGAACAAATTAATGGGGTGGGCAACTATATAGCAAATGAGGTTCAATGTAGAAACATTTAAAATAATGCATATGGGTGGCAAAAATATGAATGCAATCTACTCACTAGAGGGAGAACCTCTGGGGAATCTAGGATGGAAAAGGACCTGGGGGTCCTAGTAGATGATAGGCTCAGCAATGCCATGCAATGCCAAGCTGCTGCTAACAAAGCAAACAGAATATTGGCATGCATTAAAAAAGGGATTAACGCTAGAGATAAAACGATAATTCTCCCGCTTTACAAGACTCTGGTCCAGCCGCACCTAAAGTATGCTGTCCAGTTCTGGGCACCAGTCCTCAGGAAGGAGGTACTGGAAATGAAGCGAGTACAAAGAAGGGCAACAAAGCTAATAAAGGGTCTGAAGGATATTAGTTATGAGGAAAGGTTTCGAGCACTGAACTGATTCTCTTTGGAGAAGAGATGCTAGAGAGGGGATATGATTTCAATTTACAAATACCGTACTGGTGAACCCACAATAGGGATAAAACTTTTTCGCAGAAGGGAGTTTAACAAGACTCGTGGCCACTCATTAAAATTAGAAGAAAAGAGGTTTAACCATAAACTACGTAGAGTGTTCTTTACTGTAAGAGCGGCAAGGATGTGGAATTCCCTTCCACAGGCGGTGGTCTCAGCGGGGAGCATCGATAGTTTAAAAAAACTATTAGATAATCACCCGAACGACCCCAACATACAGGGATATACAATGTAATACTGACATATAATCACACACATAGGTTGGACTTGTGTCTTTTTTCAGCCTCACCTACTATGTAACTATGTAACATCGCAATCATGTGATCCCAGTCTTAAAGTGGTTGAAAAACAGTACATTCTATGCATTAAGGTAAAAAAACCTTGCACTGTCTGTTCCAACCCACCCTCTCCCTACGTCCCTTTCACACTGTCGGACCGTTCAGGTCCACCTGTCAGTTTTGTCGGCGGACCTGAACGGGCGCTCCATGTTAGTCTATGGAGCGACGGATGTCAGCGGTGACATATCCGCTGACATCCGACCCAGTCCGATCCTCTAAAATCAGACAGATGGCCCTACATCCACATCCATCCCTGGCGGATCGGATCAGGTGAGATCTGATGAAAACGGACATGCTGTCCGTTTTCATCCAATCTCTCCATAGCGAGCAGCGGCGCTTGACAAGCCCCTCCCCGCTCAGTGAGCAGAGAGGGACCTGTCATCCACCGGCTCAGCGGAGATCAATGGAGAGATCTCCCGCTTAGCTGGCAGACTCTGGCGGACTCCGTGGAAGCGGATCCGCCTGGTGTGAATGAAGCCTTAGGGCTTGTTTACACTTTCTTCAAAATGTGGCATTGTACATTTTTTTTAAAGCACTCTGAATGCCCATCAAAGCCCCGCCACTAAATAAAAGGGTAAGCTTACTGTCCTGTTTACACATTGTGTTTGCTTTGCTTCACTTTAAGGCTCGATTCACATATATGCTTGCTGCTTTTGAGCGTTCCTGCACTGCTTTTTTGCTATGCTTTCCGCATTTCTTCCCTGAGATTTTGCTGTGATTTGCGTTCTTTATGCTTTTTTTTGGAAAAGTTGTTGGGCACATTTAAAAATGTAAAACGCAAATCGCGGCTAAATCACAGTAAAAAGGCATTATGTGCTTTTCTACAGCTTCTCCATTGAGCCCTCATTCACATTGAAGCGATTTGTCATGCAATTTGACAGGTCACATTGCATGACAAATCGCAGCTTATTGCCAGCAATGGCACCATTCCAAAAAGTGCGAAGACGACTTTGCGGCGCCGCACCGATTTGCAAAAGAAGTTTCTGCACTACTTTTACCGATTTCAGGTGCGACTTCAATAGACATCTGTGCATGAAGCCGCACAGATGTCTTTAAAGTCGCACCCGAAGTCGAATGGACATGCTGCTTTGAAATCATGTGGATTCAGACGCATGATTTCAAAGCCTTGTTCAATGTGAACGAGGGCTCAGCCCCCGTTCACATCAGCGCAATTTATAATGTGATTTGATAGGTCAAATCGCATGTCAAATTGCAGCCTATTGCTGACAGTGGCACTGTGCCTATCGGTGCGATGCCAGCTTTGCGGCGCCGTACCAATTTCCAAAAGTATTTTCTGCACTACTTTTGGCGACTTGAGGGTTGACTTCAATAGACCTCTGGCAATGAACCCACACAGGTGTCTATCAATTCGCCCCCGAAGTCGGACTGAAATGCGGCTTTGAAATCGTGCGAGTTCGGATGAAGTCGCATGATTTCAAAGCCCTGTTCAGTGTGAACGAGGGGCTGAAGTCTATTGAACCAAAAACACAAAAAAGCACCGCTTTGTGTTTAAAAAAGTCCCTGACCCTTTCCGAAAAAACAGATGCACAAAAATACATTGATGTGAATGTGTTCCATAGGAACCCGTGTTAAAAATATGTCCTGCATTTCTGCAGAAAGCATGAAAAAATGCATTGGTATGAACGGAGCCCAAAAATGATACCCCACGTTGCTTTCTTTGTGCATCAAAGACAACATAGAAGTTTATGACCATGCTCGATTACAGCACCTGCAGCTTTTGAGAGGCTTTTATTCAGCTTTAGCTTCGCTTTGTTTTGTAGGTATTGCAAGAATGAGATATCCCAGGATGCAATACGAGAAACACGTCATCAGCGGTCACTTCCGGTTCATGTGTATCTATTCTGGAAGTGTCTGGTGCAGACGTCACATCTGGTGTGCAGCGAGGAGCAGCAGGAAGGTGAGCGGGCTCTGGACTGGAGCAGAGCAACTAGCAGACAGCACACGTGGTATGTAACATGGGAGCGCTATTTGTGTAAGTCGATCGGGAACCGGAGAGAGAGGACTGAGCGGCAAAGGATCAGCAGAGCTGGGGGACCAGAGCAGGAGAAACTAGCAATGTCACACGTGGTGCACAGTGTAGGAGCAATATAGCAGTAGGTGAGCCTGGATCAGAGGAGAATCGGCAAACCAGAGGATCATCAGAGCTGAGGGTTACTACTGAGTGAGGGACCAGCAGAGTTGGGGGTACTACTGAGCAAGGGATCTGCTGAACAAGGGTATTAATGAGCTGGGAATCTGCTGAACAGGAGTACTATTAATCTGGAGTTCTACTGGGCCCCTTTAAAACAAATAAAAAATCAACACACACACAGCATTTGCCAAGCTTCATTAAAGCTTAAAAAAAAAAGCATAATCAAAGCATCACCGAAGCATCAAATACTCATCATGTTGAAGCGGTAGGTGCTTTAAAGTGTATTAAAGTTGAAGTAAGTGTAAATGATCCCCAACAATTACCTAAGTCTTCACTCGCTCTAACTTTGTACCCAGCTGCAAGTCTTCTCCCCTCTCTTCCTGGCCTCGTGGACTTTGCAGATAGCAGTTGGAGCCATTGGCTCCTGATGCTGTCAATCAAATCCTGTGAGGAGGGAGTGGGGAGCAGGGCTGAGCTTCGCTCTATGTGTCTATAGACACACAGAGCCCCGCTCCAGAGCAAGCACACTTTTCTGCCCCATAGCAAGTGTCTTGCTATGGGGGCAGACAAAGAAGAGGAGGAGCCCAGGGCAAAATCACATATCCAAAAATCCTCTGCAATACACATACATGTGTAGTAACATCATGGCCTCAAGCTTCACCCAATATGTTTAGTCAAAAATGACATTCTCAGGGGTATGAAGCATGCTCAAAACCCAAGTCACTATTGGTGGTTCTCACCATCATTCATAAGTTATATTTAGGGTTTTTATTATTTTGTGTATTAATGTAAAATCACTTTATTGTATTCTGAAAGGGTTAAAATATTGTGATAATAGGGGATTGCTAGCTAACTGTTTAACCACTTCAGCCCCGGAAGATTTGACCCCCTTCCTGTCTAGAGCACTTTTTGTGATTCGGCACTGCATCGCTTTAACTGACAATTGTGCGGTCATGCGATGTTGCACCCAAACAAAGTTGACGTCCTTTTTTTCCCACAAATAGAGCTTTCTTTTGATGGTATTTGAGCGCCTCTGCGGTTTTTATTTTTTGCGCTATAAACAAAAAAAAAGCGACAATTTTTAAATAAACAAAATATTTTTTACTTTTTGCTATAATAAATATCCCCCAGAAAAATATAAAAAAAACATTTTTTTCCTCAGTTTAGGCCGATATGTATTCTTCTACATATTATTGGTAAAAAAATTTGCAATAAGCGTATGTTGATTGGTTTGCGCAAAAGTTATAGCGTCTACAAAATAGGGGATAGTTTTATGGCTTTTTATTATTTATTTATTTTTTTACTAGTAATGCCGGCGATCTGCATTTTTTATTGGGACTGTGACATTATGGCGGACACGTCGGACAATTTTGACACATTTTTGGTTTTATTGGCATTTTTACAGCGATCAATGCTATAAAATTGCATTGATTACTGTAAAAATGTCACTGGCAGTGAAGGGGTTAACCACTAGGGAGCAGTGAAGGGGTTAAGTGTGTCCTAGCGTGTGTTCTAACTGAAGGGGGGAGGGGACTGTGCAGGGGAGATGACAGATCGCTGTTCATACTCTGTATGAACGGATGATCTGTCTGTTCTCCCCTCAGAGAACCGGAAACTGTGTGTTTACACACACAGATCCCGGTTCTCAGTGTGCCCCGAGCGATCACGGGAGCCCGGCGGTGATCGCGACCGCCGGGCACTCGCATCGGCTCCGTGGGTGAGCAGGGAGCGCACTTAAGCTGTCCATTCCAGCTGGCTATGGCTGGCCTAAGGACAGGGCACTACTATTCTTCTTACTGAAACCATCAATGGAGCGCTACCAAAACCAACTAAAAAAGTGCAGCACTACCTTATTTTACCAAAATACATAACACCAGCTGTAGCGCTTATGCAATAGTGTTTGGTGTATGCTGGTGGTGACCTATAACCAGTCTATCCAGTCCACATACATCAATAAAAATAAATGTGGGTTTGTAAATCAATATAGTAGCTTAGAAATAATGGTGGGACCCTCTATTTTAAATTTCCAAAACAAACCAGAACTCACTTTTTGAATAAATATAAACTAAAATTGCAGCAGTTAAATGATGATGATAACCTCCACTCCTGTACTATGTAAATCTTGTTAGGCCATAATGCTGTAATAACAAAGCAATTGCAAAATGAATGATGGTGAGAACCTCCAATAGTTACTTAACCGTATGCCGACCAGCCGCCGCAGTTGTACTGCGGCAACATGGCTCAGCTGCGTCAATCGCCGTCATGTAACATAGATGGCCACTAGGGGGCGCGCACCATAATTCATTTTGCAATAGCTTTGTTATTACAGCATTAGGGCCTAACAAGATTTACAAAACCACTGTACCACAGGTCTCCCGCATTTGATTGTTCAGTGTCTAAGCCACCAATCACCATACAATGCTCTGTCACGTGTGGGTGTGGGAGGGTTTGCTTAGGCTTATGCAAATTATGACTTTTAGATGGTTGAAACTTGCATACCATATAATATTTGGAGGGCATGCTTTGAGGACGAAACAGTTCTGCAAAACATTTTTTTTACACAGAATCATTTTAAATTGGAAAACACACACAGAAATTGGCTTAAATAATGCTGTCTATTAATAATTAGCACCTTGAGTATAAAAATGTATCAATAAAACCGTTGATAAAGAGAAAAATACTAATATAAATAGCTGCAATAATAAAAATCTAAAATTACGCTGGCATTGCTTTGTAACTAGACACCCAAGGTGCTGCTTTCAAAAGCATAAACCTACACTGGGAGCTTCTTATAAAATGAATATAACAAGTGTACTACAATTATTTTATATTCTAAATAAAAGAGGTCTAAAAACACTCATAAGTATTAGGTCTAAAGAAATATTACTGCTGCCCATAGCAATCATTCAAACATGATGTCAATGTTCAAAAAAAATTCTCTGCTAGAGTTTTGACAAATCAGTCCCCGAAGGTTCTTTCAATAGGCATAATCTAATTGTAGTATGGGTGGGGGATCATTCTCTTTAATCTTCATTTTTAAAGTCTGTCTCCTCACTGATCCAGCAGGGTGACACTCAGCCCATGGCATTCCACAGCTGACAGTCCATGCTTCCCTTATACAGAGGATCTCAGCACCTCCGGAATGTCCCTGCTCACTTACTGATAATTTTATTTTGGTAACACGGGGCGGGTCCTGTGCCTGCAAAATGTACAGTGCTGTGTGAATGTGGATTTGTGACCTTTTTTCAGCTGTCCTTTCTCCTTTGTCCCCAAGTTTTGTTTCCTCTTTTCCATTGTGGCGGTGACAGCAGGTGAAGAACTGAGCAGGACAGAACAAGGTACATTTATATTCACATCATTAGGATTAGATCTAGGTGACTGCTATATCGTATTAAGGAATATGCAGTTCACAATATTGAGTCTTTATATATATTTACTGTTGTTTATAAATTATAAGATAGATAAATATATTTATTGGTATACAGCATTATTGATTATTTTTTTAGAATGACACAATAGTTGGAATGCCTTTAAAGCAGACTTATAGCTCCAATATAATTTTTTTCTCCATAATTTCTCAGAGTAATACTCAGGGTTTGAACCTACCTGTTATAATAATCAATATACACACCATCACTGTAAATTCTAGACCCCTCAGCTGTTGAGTTTTGTGACCGGAGCTTAACAACTTATCACATTATTTTTGCTAAAGAAGATGACTGCATTTCATACAGTTCCCGTGAGAACAGGAGCAGGGAACATCTATATAGCTATGATTATTAACTAATAAAATAATTCCAGGCTTTAGATGCGATTAAGATTACTATTAAGATTACTATTACTATTTTAGTCGACTAAAATACGACTAAAACTAAAACAATTGAGATTACTAAAATACCACTAAAACTAACGTAGTCAAAAGAGTAAGGCTAAAACCACATTGAAATTTGACATCGAAATTAACACTGTCTGTAGTGCATGTTCAAACCCTAATACCATAAATAATAACATATTAGATTTTTCACTCCGGGAGTATATATATATATATATTTATATATATATATATATATATATATATATATATATATATATATATATATATATATATATATATATATATATATATATATATATATATATATATATATATATATATATTCTGTATGTGTGTATAGACAATATTATTTATTAAAAGTATTTACATAGCACCAACAATTTATGCAATGCTTTACATATTCACATCATCTCCAGCCCTCATAGAGCTTACAGTCTAAGCTTTACATACAGTATCTCACAAAAGTGAGTACACCCCTCACATTTTTATGAATATTTTATTCTCTCTTTTCATGTGACAACATTGAAGAGATGACACTTTGCTACAATGTGAAGTAGTGAGTGTACAGCTTGTATAACAGTGTAAATTTGCTGTGCCCTCAAAATAACTCAACACACAGCCATTAATGTCTAAACCGCTGGCAACAAAAGTGAGTACACCCCTAAGTGAAAATGTCCAAATTGGGCCCAATTAGCCATTTTCCCTCCCCGGTGTCATGTGACTGATTAGTGTTACAAGGTCTCAGGTGTGAAAGGGGAGCAGGTGTGTTAAATTTGGTGTTATCGCTCTCACTCTCTTATACTGGTCACTGGAAGTTCAACATGGCACCTCATGGCAAACAACTCTCTGAGAATCTGAAAAAAAAAATTGTTGCTCTACATAAAGAAAGATGGCCTAGGCTATAAGAAGTTGGCAAGACCCTGAAACTGAGCTGCAGTGTGGTGGTCAAGACAATACAGTGGTTTAACAGGACAGGTTCCACTCAGAACAGGCCTCGCCATGGTCCACCAAAGAAGCTGAGCGCACGTACTCAGCGTCATATCCAGAGGTTGTCTTTGGGAAATAGACATATGAGTGCTGCCAGCATTGCTGCAGAGGTTGGAGGGGGGGGTTCAGCCTGTCAGTGCTCAGACCATACACCGAACACTGCATCAAATTGGTCTGCATGGTTGTCCTCCCAGAAAGAAGCCTCTTTTAAAGATGATGCACAAGAAAGCCCGCAAACAGTTTGCTGAAGACAAGAAGACTAAGGACATGGATTACTGGAACCATGTCCTGTGGTCGGATGAGAACACGATAAACTTATTTGGTTCAGATGGTGTCAAGTGTGTGTGGCGGCAACCAGGTGAGGAGTACAAAGACAAGTGTGTCTTGCCTACAGTCATAGGCGTGCGCAGGGGGTGTGCCAGGTGTGCCTAGGCAAACCCTAATCACTGGGGTGTTGATTCCCCCTATTGCCTGGGCTTCCCCCCTGTGTTGCGTTCCCAGAATGGAGAGTGGGGGAAGAGGCTAGTAAATATATTAGTTACCATGAACAGACTCACTCACTGTGTTCATTCACAACTGAAGCATAGTAAACTGTGTTTATTATGCTTCAGTTTGTGAATGAACAGGAAGTCACTCAGCACAGAGCACTTCCCATTCATTCACTGTCCAGTGCAGTTGAGGCTGCAGAGAAAGACGTGTGTTTGAGCTTTGGGGTGCACCCCCTAATGCAATAGGCTGCGCACACCTATGACTACAGTCAAGCATGGTGGTGGGAGTGTCATGGACTGGGGCTGCATGAGTGCTGCCGACACTGGGGAGCTACAGTTCATTTAGGGAACCATGAATGCCAACATGTACTGTGACATACTGAAGCAGAGCATGAGCCCCTCCCTTCGGAGACTGGGCCACAGTGCAGTATTCCAACATGATAACAACCCCAAACACACCTCCAAGATGACCACTGCCTTGCTAAAGAAGCTGAGGGTAAAGGTGATGGACTGGCCAAGCATGTCTCCAGACCTAAACCCTATTGAGCATCTGTGGGGCATCCTCAAACAGAAGGTGGAGGAGCGCAAGGTCTCTAACATCCACCAGCTCTGTGATGTCATCATGGAGGAGTGGAAGAAGACTCCAGTGGTAACCTGTGAAGCTCTGGTGAACTCCATACCCAAGAGGGTTAAGACAGTGCTGGAAAATAATGGTGGCCACACAAAATATTGACACTTTGGACCCAGTTTGCACATTTTCACTTAGGGGTGTACTGACTTTTGTTGCCAGAGGTTTAGACATTAATGGCTGTGTGTTGCGTTATTTTGAGGGGACAGCAAATTTACACTGTTATACAAGCTGTTCACTCACTACTTTACATTGTAGCAAAGTGTCATTTCTTTAGTGTTGTCACATGAAAAGATAGAATAAAATATATACAAAAATGTGAGGGGTGTACTCACTTTTGTGACATATTGTATATCGCATGCATACATACACACAGATGCTAGCCTGCATTCTTCTAATAAACATGTGACTTGAAAAACTAAAAAAAAAAAAAAAAAAAAAAAAAACCCGTAAAATATTTTCTGTATATGGAGTATAGTGATACACATATAACATAGATTATGTCGGTGGGTTACTAAAGTCACTAGACATGTGCGACTCATTTTGGTACATATCGAAGTTCAGACTAAATTTTCATTATTTGGATATTTGTATGTATCTGAATCTATGTATTTGTTTTCATTTGTTTCATTTGGACCTTATGTTAATGTTTGAAGCATGCAAAAAACGTAAAAACATAACGAAAGATCCGAATTGATTGAGGATCTATTTCGTTTTTATGTTGCATTAACATTTTTTATTATTTTAAAAATTGCACTTCATATGAGATGGAAACATATTGCAATAAATACAGTGAGGTATAAAAGTGAAATAAGATAATTCCTACGTATTGTGTTTGGATTGGATGGATGTGGATCCATTAGAATCTATGAATTATAACATAACAAATTAATCTGAAATAATTTTATTCCATTTGTTATGTTATGATTCAGAGACTCTGTTGGATTCACCTCCATCCAACCCAGACAGAGTGTAATCTTCCGAAATAACTTCCGAAATACAAATAGATTTAGAAAAATGAATATACAAGACTAATATGAATATACAAAACGAATTCTGAAAACAAATCATTCTAACAAAATGAATACAATGAAACAAAATAATTAACTTAACATCTCTAAAAGTCACTACCACTGAGTTTTCATACCATTTGTATCATTAAAAAAAATATGCCTTACAGCTTGGGTGCACATGAATGGAGCCGTTCATTACATGTGCGTTACCCAAACTCCCCAGCATCCACTCCTTACAGTCAGCAAAAGGTACTTAGGAAAACCTTCTTGTTGATAAAAACAGTTATATATGTTTGCAAACATATGGGGAAATTACTCCGATCAGTCATTTCTACATATGCCTCCGCTTTCAGTGCTCAGAGATGTTTGAAAATGTATAGGAACTGTTTACTGCACTTCTTTTAAAATGTTAGAAGCAAGTTTTATGATTGTTCGATGAATATGTGTGATCAAATGTGTTATGTGAGTCCCATACATTATGATCCAAGCAGCGCTGGACTTGTGGAATGGCAACATAAGTTAGGACCTGGAGTGACAAAATTTTAGGGGCAACATACTTCTTTTTTTTTTTTTAAGATGATGTTTATTGCTTTTTAAACCTGTAATGCAATACAATTACAATAAAGTAAGACAAACTCTTCTGACAGAAACCATAAAGGAATCAGCACGGTCTCATGTCCTTACATATGCATCTGTGGTAAATAACACATTTACAATAGTGACAATACATACAGCTAAATAAATTCATACATTAGAAAAGTATGGAGAAAGAGTTTTGAGAGTAGTGATGTCCCGAGGACTACATTGGGATTAGGTCTTAAGAGGGGAGCGGGACTAGAGGCCCCAGATCTGGTCAAAACTCTTTGGGGATCCTCTAGTAGCGTAAGTAAGCTGGTAGAGGGGAATGGCAAAGATGGTTAACTTTTTCCACTCAGGTAAAGTAGGAAGAAGAGGTCACTTCCAGATGAATAAATAATTTTTTGGCATAAAGATGTAAGGCCTTTAATCATTTTTTAGTGTGAGAATAATGGCAAGATCCTACACTAGCCCTAAGAAGCACGCTTTGAGGCCTTTTAAATTAGACAGGCCAAAGGAAAATTCAATAAATCCGCACACCTACATCCAGAAAAGTTGTATCTTAGGGCTTGAAGAAATGTTGTATGAAGAAAATCTGCTGCATAAAAGCAAAGGTTGATACAGAGTGAAGAATGCCTACGTTTAAAATTACGCAGCCACGTAGGGGTGTACTCTATCTCATGGTAGAGTATAAGTTGCAACTACACCCCAAAACACATTCTGCTACTCCTCCTGAGTATGGCGATACCACAGCTGTGAGACTTTTACACATCCTGGCCACATAGAGAGGCCCAAAATGCAGGAAGCACTGTTCTAGGGACATAAATTACACATCTAATTTCTTGACTATTAGACTTTTGAAGGCTTTTGATCACCAGGACAATGGAAACGCCCACTAAATATCCTCATTTTGGAAAGCAAACACCCCAATGTATATTCTATGAGGCATAATGAATCTTTTGAACATGTCATTTTTTTCCACAGATTTATGGAAAATGTGGAATGAAAATGAAAATGCATTTTTTAACG
The DNA here is from genome assembly GCF_042186555.1 of Aquarana catesbeiana. Classification (NCBI taxonomy): domain Eukaryota; kingdom Metazoa; phylum Chordata; class Amphibia; order Anura; family Ranidae; genus Aquarana; species Aquarana catesbeiana. The sequence goes on from NC_133336.1 coordinate 87,445,597, forward strand.
CATTTTATTAACGCATTTTTACACGTTTTTACAGGACTGACAGGCGCTGATGAGAATCCACTGATAGGCTGGCGCTGAGGACACTCACTGATGGGCACTTTAGTGGCACTGATGAGCACTCACTGATGGGCACTTTAGTGGCACTGATGAGCACTCACTGAGGGCACTGATGGCACTGATAAGCACTCACTGATGGGCACTGATGGCACTGTAGGGCACTGATGAGCACTGTAGTGACACTGTAGGACACTGATGAGCACTGTAGTGACACTGTAGGACACTGATGAGCACTGTAGTGGCAATGATGGCACTGTAGTGGCATTGTAGAGCACTGATGGCACTGACGTGGCACTGATGCATCGGAATTGGAGCAATAGGCGTAAACCGGAAGTGACACAAGCAGACAAGCTTGTGGCTCGTGGAGAGTTACTTGAGCGTTTTTTAACAAAAAGGAGTGTATTGTCTCTATGTAATTTTAATAAATATTAGTCCAAACGGTATTATACTATCTGGGATCTTTCTTCTATTTACACTATCCTGAGTGAACCAATCTGAGAGGAGGCGGTATCCATTCCAAGGAGTACTGTAGAAGTGGCTGTATCCATTTTAAAGAGTCACTGGTGTGTCCACTAAGAGGGACCGTTTGAAGATCCCCTGTTTTTTGAAGCATCAGACCCAAGTTATGCTGTAACCTTACAACAGTAAGGTGAGGGGCTAGTGCACATTAAGGTATCACCTCAGTTTGGATTGGCCAGGCATCGGCTGCTTTATTTCACTTTTCACGGTGAAGGGAACCATCACTGAATATCAATTTTGGACGTTTTCATTATTTTTTCTTTTGTGTTGATGCATTAGAACGTCCTTTGGGACTGTTATTTTGTTTGTTGGCTCCCCGAGCCCAAGGTGGCTCTCTGGACGTTTATTTGTTGCATTTATTACAGCCATTATTGCTATGTACTAATTTCAGGATTGCACAGGCACTGTTTGCACTTTGCACTTAAGCATTTACCATGTGTCACTGTTTTTTATTATTTATTCAAGGTCCATTTGTACATGCACTTTATTACAGATCATTCTTTGAACTTATTAGAGTTTTTACATGGTTACTCTATTATCTCATGTATATTTGCATTTGCACTTTATTTTAGTTTATTCACAGTAATTATCAGAGAGTCCACAGCGCAGCACCACAATTACCCACTGATGTGGCACTGATGGTACTGTTGTAGCAGTGTAGGGCACTATATGGCACTGTAGTGGCACTGTAGGGCACTGATGGCACTGTATTGGCACTGATGTGGCACTGATGGGACTGTGATGGCACTGTAGGGCACTTATGTGGCACTGATGAGCACTGTGATGGCACTCTGATGGCACTGTAGGGCACACCAAATGCAGCCATCTCATGCTACTGCACTGTGTCTCCCTCCTCTCCTGACACGCTGTATCAATGTGAGGAGAGAGCTGAACTGGACATGACGCCGGTTTGTTAACAAACTGATTGCTCCAACATTGGCATTCACATGGTAAAGGGCTGCTGTGATTGGCCCTTATCCTGATCCATGATGCGCTGGGTCCTGCAGACCCAGCGATCACGGACATTTCCGGAATGCGCACCCCAGGTCAATAGATGCCCTCCCAGAACTAGCCCGCCGTGCTGTAGCCGTTAATCAGCTATAGCATGGTCGGCAAGTGGTTAAAGAAGAACTCCATGAAAATTTGTTTTCTCCCATGCAGTGGGGCTGTGCCCGCACTGTTTGTCTAGGGGTGCACCGAAAGGCCATACTTACTGGAAAACCGCATCCAGCAGTGGACTGTTCCTGCTGTCCTCACATCTAGAGCTGGTGTATGGGCGTGATGACGTCAGGAACAGTCCATTCACAAGACCGCTAGCCTGCAGGGGGGCAGGAGCGACAGGGATCGGTCTTGTGCTTAGAGGATCGTCAGATTAGGTAAGTATATCTCAGCTCTGTAATCTCCTAGACAAAAACAAGCGGTTATCCTATGCAGTGCGGGCACAGCCTCACTGCATGGGAAAATACAAATTTTGTCCGGAGCTCTTCTTTAAGTATAATTTTTGTCCAAGGACAGACCTATGTTTATCCCAAGCATGTATCACTCGTTGACTGACTCATTACCTCTGATGAATGTGTGTTCTAAACATTCGCTAATCTTTCTGTAAAATAATACTTTCTAACAATACCACTGAACTTCCGTCCTGCTAGTCTGGAATCATACTCTGATGTTGTTGAGAATGAAAGAATTAAGGTGCCTATGATTCACCATACAAACGAAATCCAACTGCCCTCCCAAACCTCCGCTGTTTAATAAACAGAAATGTTTGCACCAATCATGAGTCTGCAAAGAAAGGTTGCTGTCACTTTACATGAGCTGCAGAAAGCATTGTTACTCTTCTCAACCCCCAAGCCCCTCTTTGCATATAATTCTATATTTTTGCATCCCTCTCTCCCTTTGTTGCCTTGGACTACACATAGCGTACAAACAAATTCATATATTATTATTATTATATATTAAAAGATGCTAATTTTGTTTACTGCCTTTTTGATATTTGATAACTCATGAATTAGTCACAACTCTTGTTTACTATATAGTAAAGTTGAGTGCACACTACTACAGAGAGAAAGTACCATTTTCCCCTGGCAATTACTTCACATGGAATGATTCTGACAGCCAATATTTCTTTGGCATGGAATTCATGTCTTTAAATAGCTGACTCCAAATGATACCCATTGAAAACATTACTCACTTGTTTTCTGTTGATGGCCCATAAACAACCCAGTCCCAGCTATTGAAAGAGGTAGTAGTCTATGCTGTTTGTGGTCATTGGTGTCTTTTGATGCAGCACTTTAGACAATTTAGAAATCCAGAAGAGAGATACTAGCTCTCATAGAGTCATTGGATGACAGGAACGTGCCAGCGTCAACATGTTCCTCGACTGAATCTGATACCCACAACAGCCATTTAATAACAACAGTTATTTTTCAATAAAATAATATATATATATATATATATATATATATATATACACAGTGATTATAGCTGTTATAGCCGCTAGCAATAATCACATGTTATATCTTATCATATCATACATGTATCATACATGTCATACATGTATCATACATGTCATACATACATTATCATATTATCATATCATACATGGTTTGAATCTGTCTGCTGAACCGGCCAAGATTCGAGCTGTCTATGATTGCTTTATTCACTGCTGTCAGGCAATATCAACAGTTCTTCCACTGAGACCTACTGTGTTGTAAACAAAGAGCAGAAGACACGGTATGGTTTATTGTGCTTCATTGGTCAAATATCAAGGGCTGTTCGCATTGCAAGGGAATTTTCCTTTAGCTTAGTAAATGAGGCGAAGCTCTGTTGACTTCCATCATTCAATCGTGCAAGCAAAAATACTGTTGTTTTTTGTGCTTTTTTTCCTTTTTTTTCCTTGCATATGATTGGGTATTCTTTGCAAAATGCGTGAAATTACCCCTGCAAAGTGAACAGCCTATCTGCCTTAAGTTAATCAGCCCCCAAGTCTCACAGGGCTAAACATGTAGTACACTGATTATTATCCAATTCCAATCAGTGTGCAAATCTATAAGACTAGGGGGAATGGGTGTCTGCATGAATCTCCACATATGTACAAAGCCAATGCTTGGTGGCTATTATCCAACATATTCTGGAACATTCATGGTGACTTTTCAATCATGATTTGCTGCGGTACTTTCATATTCACCCAAAATGTGTTTCTGTACTTACAACACAATTAGGGGAATTCATAAAGAGTGTCTACAACACTCTTTAGAATATCGACGTGCTTCTTTGTGACAAATATTGGTGCAGGTGACATATTCATGTACCTGTTGTAAACTTTGTTTCCTCTTGTGGAGGTGAACTGAGGCTGCAGTGTCCATATGGGCACTTCATCCACAGTGCAGCTCAGCTCCCTCATGCCGATACACCTGCCACAAAGACAGCACAGCTCCAAAGAGTTTTGTAGCTGGGTGGGTGAAGCCTGATGTGGAAGCTGGAGCGCTAGTTCCCCACCAGGTCCATTCCCCTTGTGATTGACAGCTGGCAGTGGGTGAATCAATAGCCAATAGAAAACCTGCTATTGGATATAGAAACCGCCCAATGCCTGCTGTCAGCCACATGGAGAGACCGGACTTGATTGGAAATTGGTGTCTCAGCTTCCACATCAGGCTCCACCCACTGTCAACCTCACTAGTTGCTAGAAGGCTGTCGGCTTTAAGGCCAACTGTGTCTTAACAACCAGTGACAGGTGCAAAGGAGGTAGCGGTGGCAAACATGTCGCTCTGATACATAACATATAGAAATAACGGTTTGTGTCTCTTCCTCCTTTAGGGCTTGTAGGCATATTCACGTGAGTGAACTGCTTTTTTTTTACCCTGTACAAGTCAATGTGAATGCAAAAAAAAGAAGTTTGTTCAACTCTAAACAGCTCAATGTATCTCAGACAGCACAAAGCAACTCTGTGGAAAACTCAAACCATTATGTCTCTCAGAAGAACCTGAAAGCATAATGCATTTGACTTGTTGCTTTCACACATCTTGCCCAGTGGTGCCAACAAAGGTGCGAGTGCAGCCACCTAGTTTTGCAGATTTTTAAGTTTATTAAATTATCTTCTACTTATTTTACTAGTGCAAATTATAAAATAAAGCAATGGAGTTGATTTACTAAAACTGGAATTCAAAATCTGGTGCAGCTCTGCATAGAAATCAATCAGCTTCCAGGTTTTTTTGTCAAAGCTGAAGAAGCTGAAATTAGAAGCTGATTGCCTACCATGCACCAGATTTTGAACTCTCTAGTTTTAGTAAATCAACCCCAATGTATTTGCTTTCTCTTGGCCACACCAAGAGTATTTTTTCATCCAGCTTTTAAAGTATATGCGATTCCCACACAGTAACATCAGGTCAGGAGAAAAACACCAAGCCTTGCATTTTGCAAAAAAGCTACATTAGTTCTCATGTATTGAAAATCTTACAGCAATATACGGGGTGTTGCTTACGGCAACCAATCTGATTCTGCTGCCCAGGTATGCCTGTTATGGCTACGGAGAAAGGAGCAGAAATATATGGTAGACACCAGGCTTATTCATGGGGGAATAGATGCTTAGTCCCGATTAAACATATCTAAGTGTACCTTTGGAATGCTTTTCTTTCTACAGTTTGAAGTCAGTTGTGGTAAGAAAGCATTATTTTTTTTGTAGTTAAGGTACAAGATTAGAACAACTACCACATTCACTAGGCAGCTCTTGATAAGTGGACTTCTGTAGGGCGGGAGAGTGAAGATGTGGAAAGTCTGATAAGGGAAAGCTGCGAGCTAGTGATAACGCTGTTTGTAAGATCAGGAGAGTTTGTTGATGAAGCACTTTCAGATCAGGAGGTATATACATTTCACTTTCAAACATTCATTTACTTGATATATACTGTATAATTTCCTGCAAAGTAGATGAGTATAGAAAAGTACATAACATCAAAGGTTGAATATAATTTATATAGGCAATCAGTAGTTAACTCTACTAAATAAAGACTACTGGTCCTACTGACACGCCAGTTATTAGCAAAATTAGGTTAAAACTGAATATGCAGAATATCAGACAAGGGGGTTGATTTTCTAAAGGAGTAGATCTTGATCACTTAGCAGAGTTAATGTTCACTGAGCTTAGTATATAAGGTGAAGCTGTGTTGACTTTATTCATCCAATCCAAGAAAAAAGACTATTTTTTAAATTTCCTTTGTGCAAGATTGGGCATTCAAAGTAAAGACAGCACCACCTTATTTACTAATGTTGGACAATTTTTTCAAGATAATATAGCTTATTACTTAAAAATTGTTCAAATCAAACAAGAAATTATTGATTTTTGCCAATTTCAATATAATCTGGCAATAAACAGGTACGAACAACAAAAAACTGGGGAAGCCGCTAAGCAGCAGCAGCTAAAAGAGACAAGACAAGATCGCATTGTGATTATGTACATAATTAAGGGAAAAAAGGAGACGGTTAGCTTGGAGATATAGTTCTCTTGCAAAGTTTTGCTTGTGATGTCAGATGGGATGGTTCTCTAAAACCATGACGAAGCATCATTTGGGTGGGGAATCCCTCTGTTGCTCATGTACGTACACTGATAACGTCCTTACTAGTTCTTGAAAAAAAAAAGAAAGAATTCTGAAGACAAATATACAAAGTCTAGGCTTTGACAATATACTTCCACTGGTGGCACTGCTTATACAGCTGCTATACATAGTGCTTTTGTAGTCATAGTCTGAGTATATGCCGAAGGTGTTTTGTCTGCTTTGCAGGCTTCAAGTCAGGTTTTTAGGAATGAAGGGGTGGATTTACTAAAACTGGAGAGTACAACGTTTACTAAAACTGGAGAGTGCAGCTCTGCATAGAAACCAATCAGCTTCCCATTTTTTTTTTTTTGTCAAAGCTTAATTGAACAAGCTGAAAATCAAAGCTGTTTGGCTACCATGTACAGCTGCACCAGATTTTGCCACTCTCCAGTTTTAGTAAATCAACCCCGAAAATGTAACCCTTTTACCCTCAGATGGCCAGAACATTTTTTATATTTCTTACTTACAGCTTTGAAAGTTTGTAAAATACCCCCCAAACCATTTGTAAATTTTAAACTGTGCCTTTTTCAAAATGGTGAAAATTGAACATCTGCAAAATTTGAAAAAGCCAACTTACACTATAAATCTAAGATAATGTCCAGTCGTCAGTTCCGTGTGCTCTGCATTGGTATGCATTGTGATAAAATCATGCAGGGCTACATTTCATCACTATGCACTAGGTTACAACGCGCAGCAACGTGTCACAATGCACTACTGCACATAGAGTTGCATCAATGTAATTTAGAAATAGTTAAAAAAAGAAAAAAAAAGTAAGCTCTGTGATGCATTGTAACAGCGCACCTCAGCAAACATGCACAATGCACACCAGCGGGCTTGCATTATGTGCACTATACATGCACCCGCTGGTGTGGACAGGTTGTTAGTGTGTTGGTGCAGTGCAGTGCAGTGGGGGCAATAAAGTGCTACTACACAGAGAAGTGCTAATTGCCATAATTCATTCACATAAATCATATATATATCACGCCACTGTATTTTATATATTTTTTTAAAAGTACCTTATTCCTGCAGCCCTGTTTTTTGTCTTCAGGGAAAGATCTTTGGGAGGGGCTTCTATTACTTTGCTGATGTATGTCTCTACAGCATGAGACTGTGTTTGGCCCGTCCTAATTGGTGCTGTGCCAATCACATGACTAAAAAGATCAGTTTCAGAAGAGTAATTTAAATTAAATTATAAATATTAAAAAAAAAATTCAGCTCCCTTTAAATCTTTTTTGAACATCAAATGTGTATTTTTTGCACATTAATATGGTGTAGGTGGAGTCAAAGATGACACTAGTTTTTATTTTGTTCAGACGGCATCTGCACCCAAGGCTCTTTTCTTACTTTACAGGTACTAGCAATTACATACAATATATTTAATACTGATTTATATTAAAACTAAGCTTTTGGTGAGTTGTTTAGTGAACGTTATCAATCAGCATATTATATAGTTACATAGTTACATAGTAGGCAAGGTTGAAAAAAAGACCAACAAGTCCAAACTATGTGTGTGATTTTATGTTAGTATTACATTGTATATCCCTGTGTGTTGTGGTTTAGGTGCTTACCTAATAGTTTTTTTAAATTATCGATGCTCCCCGCTGAGACCACCACCTGTGGAAGAGAATTCCACATCCTTGCCGCTCTTACAGTAAAGAACCCTCTACACAGTTTAAGGTTAAACCGCTTTTCTTCTATTTTAAGTGAATGGCCGCGTGTCTTATTAAATTCCCTTTCCTCATAACCAGGGCTTTTTTTCTTAGAGAATAGTTGCAGGAACTCCGCCTTTAGGAGTTAGCCCTTGTCTGTACTCCTACCCACCTCCGAGCACCGTTACTTGGTTCCACCCCCTAGCGACCTCCTAATACTGCCCCTTTTAGAAAATACAGAACCAAGTAACATTTGTGGTACTTAGTAATTTGTATGGAATTTGTTAATGATAACAAGAAATGCATTAAAAAAGATCCACTGCAGCCACCAATAGACCCCTTCTTCCCCCCCCCCCACTAGCAACAATGGACGACCTGCAAAAAATACCCCCCTCCAGCAACAATAGACCCCCGGCAGCAACAACAGATCTCCCCCCACAGGCTTGCTTTAATAGACCCTCCAGCAGCCAGCTACAATAGACTGCTCCCTCATCAGTAAATCCCCCCAACAACAACTAACCCCCCCTGAGCAACAATAGATCCTCCGTCAGCAACAATAGATCCACCGCCAGCAACAACAGACCTCCCCCTGCAAAAATAGATTGCTTCCAGAGACAATAGGTCCCCCAGCAGCAACAATAGACCTCCTCAGCAACAATAAACCCCTGCAAAAAATATCACCTCCAGTAAAAATAGATCCCCCAGCAGCCAGCATCAATAGACACTGTAACACAATCCAGCACCCCTTGCCATTACATACATTCGGTGGTGAAAGTGCGTTCCCCCGCGTTCCTGCTGAAAAAATGCCCTGCTCATAACTAATGTCCTCCAGTCCCTTTATTAGTTTTGTTGCCCTTCTCTGGACTCTCTCTAGTTCCAGCACATCCTTCCTGAGGACTGGAGCCCAGAACTGGACAGCATACTCCAGGTGCGGCCGGACCAGAGTCTTGTAGAGCGGTAGAATTATCGTTTTAACTCTGGAGTTAATCCCCTTTTTAATGCACGCCAATATTCTGTTTCCTTTGCTTGCAGCAGCTTGGCATTGCATGCTATTGCTGAGCCTGTCATCTACTAGGGCCCCCAGGTCCTTTTCCATCCTAGATTCCCCCAGAGGTTCTCCCCCCAGTGAGTAGATTGCATTCATATTTGTGCCACCCAAATGCATTATTTTACATTTTTCTTTATTAAACCTAATTTGCCATGTTAAATAGGATTGGTCCCAGGACAGAACCCTGGGGGACCCCACTTTCCACCCTGGACCATTCCGAGTACTCCCCATTTATCACCACCCTCTGAACTCACCCCTGTAGCCAGTTTTCAGTCCATCTACTCACCCTATGGTCCATGCCAATGGATCATACTTTGTACAGTAAATGTTTATGAGGAACTGTATCAAATGCTTTTGCAAAATCCATATATACCACGTCGATGGGCCTTCCTTTATCTAGATGGCAGCTCACCTCCTCCTCATAGAAGGTTAATAGATTGGTTTGGCAAGAATGATCATATCTCACCCCCATAGTGTTTAGCAATTGAAGGACATAGAGGAGGAGGGGAGTGTCATTTACACTGTGTATATGCCCATATGTGTCACTCTATAGTCACTTGGGCTGCACAAATAAGAAAAAGGAGGAAATGAATAGATTAGAAGGGCACTGAAACTGGAGCTTGCGCAGTAGATGACAATAGCTAGTCTACACAATCTCAGACTGCAATGGGGGCACAGAGAAGATGGGAGGGACAGCTGAAGTCAGGATAAAGCAGGTATATTTCACACTACACAAAACAAATGCTTTAGTGGCTTTCTGAATACGAACACTCTGTTATATAGCATGTATTGAGAGTTTTTCATAGTCTGGGTTTAATGACACTTTAAGGACATATCAGAGGTCTGTATAGAGCCCCCCGAAGTTTCACTTGTGAGTCCTCAATCTCCTTCTTTTTTTGCTGTCCATCACTTACTACTGAACATAGCAGTTCTCAGTACTGAGCACTTCCATTTGCATTCATGAATAGATGGGATAGTAAACATATCATACATGTGTATTGATCACTTAAATTATGAATGAACACTGGAGTTCTCAATTCTTAGTATTTCCCATGTTCATTCAGAAGACTAAGGGGTTTGGGGGGGGGTTAGTGGTCAAATTTTTTATGAATAGCTGCCCCCAGAGACTTGCCAGCCACCGATCACAGCTAATTATTAATCAGCAGAGTCTAGGGGACCCTTAAGTTCATGGAATCTGAAGTGACCATGAGCTTATAGCCTAAAGGGAGTGCAGAGAATTTAACCTTCCTAGCGGTATTCCCGAGTCTGGCTTGGGGTGGAATTTCAGAACCAAAAGCCAGACTCGGGATCGCATTGCAGGATCCAGGAAGAGCTTACTTACCTTGTCCCCTGGATCCTGCGATGTCTCCCCGCAGTGTGAGCGGCTCGTCCTTCGCTCGATTCATCACGGAGCCGAGCTCCATTCCCTTCGAGCGTTGCGACGCACGGAGACGGAGAACGGCGTCAAATTCAAAAAGTGCAACATACACAATACATACAGTATATTGTAATCTTACAGATTACATTACTGTATGAAAATATTTCATATCCCTTTTGTCCCTAGTGGTTTCTCCAGTGCCCCGCATGCAGTTTTATATTATAAAAACTGTTCTTTATGCCTGGAAACTGGAGATTGTCCAAAGCAACCAAAACCGTCCCTTTACATCAAAAGTGGTTGATTTGTGGGGAGATCCGTCATCAAACACTGAAAAGTAATGACAGCGACAATTCTGCAACTGAGCAAATTTCGGTGTTTTTGATTTGATCACATTATTGAATAATTTTTATTATTATTATATTATTATTTGTTAAAATTATTTATAGTTATTTATTATATTATAATTTATGATTTTGTGTTTCAAACTTTCTCATACCCGGGATGTCTATTAGACTCTTGCTTGGACAGATTTAAGTGAGTTATTCCTAAGAATTACAGGCCTACAATATAAAACACCGAATTTTCATGCAAAATAATTGTACTGCTTTCAGCATCAAAAATCTGAAATAATCATACCGCCAGGGAGGTTAAGGGTCCCTGAGCCAGCCAGCTGCAAGCATTTCTGTTCCATCATAACCATTATGTCCATGGCTGCAAAAAGATTAAAGCTCAACTCCAGGCACAACAATCTTACCAGTATTATAGCATTTATACATTCCATTGGCAGTAAACAAACCTTCTGCCATTCTGGCTTTGTTCTACAGTTGTCAAATCTGTTCTTTTACTTGTGTGAGATAAGTACAGCTCCCACTGTACTTACATGCCCACTCAAAACAATGCGGGTCTTATAGACCGCAATCACTATTATTATTATTCTTCAGGATCTATTTAGTGCCAACAGTTTGCGCAGCGCTTTACAATACAATTCAATACAGGGGGAATCAGAGGGTCCTGCTCGTTAGAGCTTACAATCTAGAAGGGAGGGTGAGACTAGGCTAGTGATGTAGCTGGGGGCTAAATTGTGGATTGCTTTGTAAGTTGTTGTTAGTATTTTAAATTAAAGTTGTTGGGTGAGCGGAAGCCAGTGGAGGGATTGACAGAAAGAAGTAGCAGACACAGAGCAAATGATAAGGTGGATAAGTCTGGCAGCAGCATTCAGGATGGATTGAAGGGGGGATAGCCTATGTAGAGGTAAGCCAATGAGGAGGGAGTTGCAGTAGTCGAGGCAAGAGATTACCAGGGAGTGAATTAAGAGCTTTGTTGTGTCATTGGTTAGAAAGGTTGTATCTCTGCCCCCCTCACCTTCAGTGCATTTACTAAATAAAATCTGGGGCCGCATGTTTTGTAAATGACCAGGGAGAGATGTGGCCATAGTGATGAGGTCCTCTGCATGTAAATTAACCATTTTGACAGCTATAGATTAAGCCAGCATGACAGGGGGTTTCTCTTCTGCCAACAGAATGTATAGCTGTTGTAGTACTGGTGCCCAGAGTTTGGCTTTAATTGGTATCTATAGCCAAACCCTTTTTTTTTACTTTGGTGGGCAAGATTAGAACCCCTGTCAAACCCCTTTTACTGCTGTCAGGGCTCTGTTAGACCCCTTTCACACTGGGACACTTTGCAGGCGCTACAGCGCTAAAAATAGCGCCTGCACAGCACCCTGAAAAACCCGCAGCAGTCTCTCCAATGTGAAACCCCTGAAGGCTTTCACACTGGAGCGGTGCGCTGGCAGGATGCTGAAAAAAGTCCTGCTAGCAGCATCTTTGGAGCGGTGTATACACTGCTCCTTCACCGCTCCTGCCCATTGAAATCAATGGGGCAGCGTGGCTATACCACCGGCATAGCGCTGCTGCAGCGGCGCTTTGCGGGTGGTTTTAACCCTTTTTCGCCGAATAGCGCCGCTAAAATGACGGTAAAGCGGCGCTAAAAATAGCACCGTTTTACCGCCGACACCGCCCCATTCCCGGTGTGAAAGGAGCCTTAGAGAGATTTCCTCTCACTTCCTGTTCAGGTGACAACTTCTGCAGATGGGAATTGAATGAAACTCTCCAACACAGACAGAAATAAAAAATGATTTTTTTTTATGTTATGTAGAGGAATGCTATCCTGACAGCTTTTTAATTGTTGTCTGTTCCCCCATTGAAGACTTTCTCCCACTTATTTCTTGGTAAATCTATTTTTAGCAGAACAGAAAGTGAGGGAAGATCTCCCTAATGGAACCTTGGATAGCAGTAAAACCTGACAGAGGTGCTAAACATTCCCCACTCTGTCCAAACCAAAAGAAAGTTTTGGGTACAGATACACTTTAATGATGGCTATGTACTAAGCAGTTTTTGGAACTTTCCACCAGCATTATATTATATTACATTGGCATAGCCACCCACAGTATCATTTGTTTCTCAGTTTCAGGTGACCACATTGTTAAAATTGAAAGAGAAAATTATTTGAAATTAATTTATTTTGGCAATAAGCAGTGCTAACTGATTTCTATGTTGGTTTATTAAAAGTAAACAGTAGGTAGAGGACTTGTCGACTTGACAGTAGGTAGAGCCGATAAAAAGCTTCAAACATGCCAACAAACTGATGGATTTTGACCACTGTTAATCTGCTTTCCTTCCTCAAATCCATAAACAGATTACAATTTTTTTTTTTTATGGCTATGTTCATTCCAATGGTCCAGATTTCAGGACCAGAAGTTATGGGAAATCTCTTCAATGGGGACACAGACCAAAACAATAACACATGTTTAGTAGAACGAGGAAGGGTTCGAATAATCTTTTTATTACTGTCCATGCCTCCTTGTGCTGGTGACAACCGCACACCCCATTTATTGTACACACACGGGGACAGGAAGTGAAAGAAAATATTCTCAATGAGATTATAGACAAAAATACAATTTTGACTTAATTTTACCCAATATATCCAAATTAGAAAAAAAAGGGTTTTTTTTGCTTGTGTTAGACTGTTGTTAACCTGATGGTAATGCTTGTGAAAATCAGCACACCCCAACGCATAGGTGAGACTACTGTGTGCATTGTGGTGAACTGTATTGCCGTAAATAGTGCAAGTATGCTTTTCTATGTGTTGAGGCTTGTTAATTACTCATTCAGTGTCAATAGATGCCTTATAAATTTTTCTTTTGTTTGAATTCTATAAGTACTACGTTAACAGATATGACCTTATGGCTACATAAAGTACAGTTACATGTTTTGACAAAGGGATATAAAAATTTTAATTATTCAGACCAAGAAATGATGAATAAGTTACAGAATTGTTACGTGATATGTGTCGGGGCCATTGACAATAAAAAGGGGATTGGGCGAGAATCACTCCCTACATTTAAATTGAATAGATGAGAAAAGAAGAATCGATAAAGGCAGGGTCAGATTAAGAACATCATGGGCTTGGTGCTGAAGATTTTGGTGGGGCTTTTTATAAAAAAATAAATAAATAAATAAAAATGCAAACATTTTTTGTTTTTAACAAATTAAATAGAGAGAGGATGAGAGAGAGAAAGAGAGAGGGGATGAGTAAGGGGTAAGGGAGGGAGGATGAGAGAGATAGAGAGGATGCGCATGAGCATGCGTGGGAGTAACAGCAACACAGCCCGGCCAAGGCAAGTGACCAAAAGATACAGAATCCGGAAGGAAGACTGGGTGAAGATGGAAGCGCCCGGGACCCGTCGGATTAATCACAGCACAGTGCCGGAGGGCTCAGTCTGACAGGTAAGTGTACCCTAATGTGCTAATATGCTGTGCATACTAGTACATTATGGCATAACCTACCTCAGGGCCTCTAAAAAGTAGTAATGCTAGCAAAGTTTACTACCGCTTTAATATCACAGGATCCCAGGAGCCTCTCATGGGGCCCCCTACTTACCTGGTGGCCCTTGGGCAGTGCCCAAGTGCATAGTTTCGAACATTTCAAAAAAATACTTTTTTTACCAGTGGTATATTTAGAGTAGCTGACATGCCCTATGTTCCTCTATACACAGTTACATAGTTACATAGTTACATAGTAGGTGAGGTTGAAAAAATACACAAGTCTATAAAGTCCAACCTATTTGTGTGATCGTAAGGACATCTGTTCCTCTATACATCACAGTAGTAATCACACAATTAAATGAGTACTAATAATTGGCAGAACAAATATGAAGACTGAGAAGATTTCCTTTAGTTGAACTAATAAAAGTGTGCCCATTCTAGAGCTGGTAACATTGAGGATATTCAATATAATTTTAAAGAACTGTTTTTGTGGGTAAGAGGCATAGGGGAGGCATATGGATGGTATAAAAGTGGGACGTATGTGCAGGTGAGGGAGAGGAATATGGAGGGTATAACAGTGGGCACTATGTACAGGAGAGGAGTGTGGAGGGTATGGCAGTGGGCATTATGTACAGGAGAGGAGTGTGGGGGGTATGACAGTGGGCAGTATGCACAGCAGAGGAGTGTGGAGGGTTGACAGTGGGCACTATGTACAGGAGATGAGTGTGGAGGGTATGTCAGTGGGCAGTATGTACAGGAGAGGAGTATGGAGGGTATGATGGGGAGCAGTATGTATAGGAGAGGAGTGTGGAGGGTATGATAGGGGCAGTATGTACAGGAGAGGAGCATAGAAGGTATAATGGGGCAGTATGTACAGGAGAGGAGTGTGGAGGGTATGACAGTGGGCAGTATGCACAGAAGAGGAATGTGGAGGGTATGACAGTGAGTAGTATGTACAGGAGACGAGTGTGGAGGGTAAGACAGTGGGCAGTATGTACAGGAGAGAAGTGTGGGGGGTATGACAGAGGGTAGCATGTAGAGGAGAGGAGTGTGGAGGGCATGGCAGTGGGCAGTATGTACAGGAGAGAAGTGTGGGGGGTATGACAGAGGGTAGCATGTAGAGGAGAGGAGTGTGGAGGGCATGGCAGTGGGCAGTATGTACAGGAGAGGAGTGTGGAGGGTATGGCAGTGGGCAGTATGTACAGGAGAGGAGTGTGGAGGGTATGACAGTGGGCAGTATGTGCAGGAGAGGAATGTGGAGGGTATGACAGTGAGCAGTATGTACAGGAGAGGAGTGTGTAGGGTACGACAGTGAGCAGTATGTACAGGAGAGGAGTTTGGAGAGTATGTATCAGGAACCATAAATCAGACAGAGACAGAAGTAAAGTTAAATCACACTTGTTTAATAATAATAATAATAAGGTAAACAGAGTAAGCGTAGTCAAAACAAGCCAGAGTTCAGTAACCGGATCAGGTAGTCAGCCAAGCAAATGTCAGAGACACAGATAAACGTAGTAGTACAGCAAGCAGGATCGGGAGCCAGAAGAAACGTCAGCCGAGAAAAGTCTTCAACAGGAACGCAGGAGAAAGTCTCTGTGATGTTGACAAAGAAGAAGGCAGAGATCAAGTGAGCTGGATGACTTTAAGTAGGCAGGACTGACGAGCAGAATCAACAACAGCTGGGTAACTGTGGAGAGAGATGGGAGCATGCAATTAGCCGACAGCTGAGCGGCCAGCTCAGAGAAGGAAGGGCTGAGCCCAGCCATGACAGTGGGCAGTATGTACAGGAGAGGAATGTGAAGGGTATGACAGTGAGCAGTATGTACAGGAGAGGAATGTGGAGGGTATGACAGTGAGCAGTACGTACAGGAGAGGGGTGTGGAGGGAGGGTATGACAATGGGCAGTATGTACAGGAGAGGAGTGTGGAGGATATGACAGTGGGTAGTATGTACAAGAGATGAATGTGGGGAGTATGACAGAGGGTAGTATGTACAGGAGAGGAGTGCAGAGAGTATGACAGTGGGCAGTATGTACAGGAGAGGAGTGTGGAGGGTATGACAGTGGGCAGTATGTACAGGAGAGGAATGTGGAGGGTATGACAGCGAGCAGTATGTACAGGAGAGGAATGTGGAGGGCATGACAGTGAGTAGTATGTACAGGAGAGGAATGTGAAGGGTATGACAGTGGGCATTATGTACAGGAGAGATGTGTATGACAGTGGGCAGTATGTACAGGAGAGGATTGTGGGGGGTATGACAGGGGACACTATTTATAGGAGAGAAGTGTGGAGGGTATGACAGTGGGGACTATGTTTAGGAGAGAAGTGTGGGGGGTATGACAGTGGGCACTATGTATAGGAGAGGAGTGTGGAGGGTATGACAGTGAGCAGTACGTATAGGTGAGGCGGATGAAGGAATCTGGTTAGGAAAAATTTAAAGGTTTGTGGAAGGATGTTTAGGGACTGTGTAGTGGTTAAGTGGGCTATACATGGAAGTCAATCTATTAATCGACTTGAGAACAATCAGCCTGTCAGGTTTTTCCCAAAACGATCAGTGCTGCCAGCTATAGTTAGCAACACTGATCATTGTATTCTGTGGGTAGGGAAGGCCCCCCACTGGCAGAACACAATAACACTGCGGGAGTGATTCCCCCATCCACAGGTCAGCAGGTGAGAGGGTGTGTGGGGACAGGCTGGGGAGAGAGGTCTGTCAGCAGGGGGGTTTGAGGTGATCATAGAGGGATATCAATCAGCGGGTTGGGGAAGTAACTGGGAGTGATATCTTTTGGAGTAGGGTCTGTCATCTGCAGGTTGGGAAATGGTCACCTGTGATATAAGTTGAAGGGAAGTGGCTAAGATGGGAAGTGGCTGGTGAGTGACCTGGTTGGTGGTAAGTGTGAAATGGATGATGTGTTGCAAGTTACTTTCACATTTGTGGTAATGCTTTCTGCCCTCTAAAAAGTGATCTGTGGTGGATTGCTTTTCAATGAGTGATATAGCAGCAGCTGACAGGCATTCATGAGGTGCTACTCCTCCGAACCTGCTCTTCTGGGGTCCCTCGGCAGCTGCCACATCAGATAACCCCCTGGGAGAAGCACTCTCCCGGGGGATTACCTTGCGGACGCGCCCCAGAGTCCAGCATTCGGCATTCATAGCCGATGAATGTATGACTCGGCCCCGCCCCACAGCGCCCAAGTCATTTGATTGACAGCAGTGGAAGCCAATGGCTGCGCTGCTATCAATCTATCCAATCAAGATCCGAGAACCCCCTGCAGAGAGAGAGCACGTCCCCGTGGGACAAGTTTGAGGGTTCAGGTAAGTGAAACGGGGGGCTGGGGGGCCGGTCACAGACAGGTGTTTTTTCACCTTAATGCATAGGATGCATTAAGGTGAAAAAACACGAACCTTTACAACCCCTTTAATATTCATGTAATATGGGTGGCCAGGTGCTCCAGTGCTAAGATAAATAATAGGGGTGATAAAAGACTTCCCTAGCACAATCCACATTGTATTGGGAAAGAGGGAGACTTAAATCCACAATATGTATTTGTCGCTGATGGGGTTCCATATAGTGTGTCTATTAACTTCAGAAAATTGCCTAGTGGAGCATAGATAAACCCTAACAATGCGTCAAATGCTTTGCATATATCCACAGAATGCAACATAATCTGTTGTGATCTCTGTTGTGCTAAGGCCCTAAGAATTTTTCATTGAATAGTATTATTAAGTGAATATACTAATGCGCAAACCAAATAACTAATAAATATAAATGCAACTGAGTAGCTGCCAACATGAAAGGGTGTTCCCACACAGTGATAATTGAATAAAAGTATATGTGGCGCTCACTAATGAATAACAACATCTAAATATTTTTCAATTGATCATAAAGTGCAAAATACAACATACAAAAGTGACCAAATACGTAATCTTCACGCACCATAAGGTGCTACAGTGTTTAAAGTGACAATGCAATATACTAAAAGTGCTTCAGTCAAAAAGAGTTCATAATCCAATATATATCCAGATCATATACAGCTTCCACCATCCGTAGTGCGCCAGTGGTTTGCACCAGCCTGTCACCTCAGGTAAAGACCCCTACTGGTCTAGTTGGGCTTGTTTGCAATATGTGTGTAGCACTAACTCTCGGTGGAGCTGCTGGTTTAAAGCGGGCTGTTACCTTCACTCTCGATACCTCTGTTTCACCGAGTCTAGGGTCCCGTTGAGTTTACCTCCGAACGATGTAGACACCAACACTTGAGTATATTTTCCAATGCTTTAATGAACAAATAACACAGGAAGTAGCAGGAAAGAGGCAGAAGGAAAGTTGCAGGGAAGTTCAGATACCTTTCCTTAGTATTCTTTAGAACATTCTTTGGAATTGAACAGTTGTGGTTGAATGCACTCCCCTTGTGGGATTCAATCTTTTCCCGCCTGGATAGGCCTCTGTATGGTTTGCGATGAATGTCAGACACAGTACTTGAACCTTTAAGCCAACCCGGCAGTACTATGCAGTAAGACTACTTCAGGATACGTCCTCCAACCGAGTCACCAGGCCCCTCTCCAGACCAGCACTCTGCATGATCCTTCCATGACGGGTCCTCCCCCGGGATCTCCTCGGTTGTCCAGCTTCTTCACTCAGGATAGACAGCTCAGGACCATTCCTCTGCTGCTGTGGTAGGCCCCAGACAGGCTTCTGGGCCCACCCACACGCCGCAGCTACGCGGACCTCCGGAACGGAGGACCACGAGGTGGTACTCTTAACGCATACCTGTCGGCCAGGAGGGCCAGCAGGTGGCTGAAAACGAACCCTAAAACATGGCGTCTGTCCCATAAATACCCTCTCCCAGAATGCAACTCGGAGGACCACCTCCACCGAGTTGTCTCCGGGACAGAGGAGCACTCATACGCTTCAACACGTTGCCTTTCCAACACTAGCCCATGGTGACAACGACGCCCACCGGCGCAGTGTGGAACTACACGCAACTCAGCCAAGCTGGAACAGAGGCAAATCTAACTTCCTCTAACAAGTAACCCACAAGATTTACCTATCAGCGGTAGATTAAAAATCTACCAGCACTACATACTTCCCCCACTACAATAGACGTTGTCCTCATCGTCTGTCACAAAAATAATAACTCCCAAGCCTGAGAGTAGGTATTTGAGCTTAAAACTTGGATTAAAGTAAAGAAGAAGGAAAGACAGTATAGAGATATACAGTTTTAACATTTATATAACAGTATGTTCACATCCGCAAACAAAATCACATTATGACTGTCACAACCCCACTATCTATCTAGCTGAAAATCCTAACAGCTTGATGGAGGATCCAATTGCTCCTTAAAAGAAAACAAAGTTAGACACACACTAAATATGTACAATATCCTCGATAACAGTTTGGGAGCAAAGTCTCATTCCAACTCCTCTGCCGGCAAATATTTACACAAAGTCCCAGATACATTCCCCTGTGAACTCTCACCCGTTCCTGACGTGGACTTCTCTGGTTCGGGCAGTCTCTGGGGTAGGCCTCGACCACGGCCGCGGGAAGCCTTTACATATCCCACCTTCCTCTGGACAGGTACAACAGGGATAGGCGTGGTGGACGCGGAAATCAAGGTAATGTCCGCTGATGAGTCGGTTACCGCAGTATCTCTCTCAGGAACACTTTCGGTGACGACAGGCGAAATCACGGCCTGCCGTTCTTTTTCAGCAGTAGTAGCAGCTTATACTGTGGCGATACCTGTAGCCCAGTCCATACGATAAGCATGGGGCGACATGGTAGGTTGCTCCACCACAAACAAATATTCTCTGCATTGCGAGCAGCGAACAAATGGACGGAGATGTATGAGCAGTCCTTCACACTTGTGACAAAGCATGCCCTGTCCTTCGATATCTCCAACTGTATAAAGAACAAACCTCCCCTGCGGTTTCACACGAATGCCGGTATCTGTAAGCAAGGTTCCGGTCAGCATAGCTCCCGCAGCGGCGCTGGTAGTGAACATCTTAGGCCCCACAGTTGGTTGCATCACCGAAAAAGACATGGCCACACTCTGATCTTCTCAGCACGATCACGAGGCCTCTCTTCTTCTCTGGCGCCAACACACACATACACGCGTCCCACGCGGTATCAAGTAGGCTAGGCTCCACCCACTTGTTCCTCTGATCACGTAGCTCCCGGGCTTTCACTGGCGCCCACTGCCTACGCAGTCAGAAATAAAGTCCTGCAACTTTTAACCTCTTCTTCTCCTGAAAAATTGACAAAGTCCAGCTCTCACCGTAAACTCCCGGTGAAACACTTCTCCAGGTTGCGAGAACTGATGGCTAACAAATCCCGGACGACGCCCCCACATATAGCACTAACTCTCGGTGGAGCTGCTGGTTTAAAGCGGGCTGTTACCTTCACTCTCGTTACCTCTGTTTCACCGGCACCGGGTCTAGGGTCCTGTTGAGTTTACCTCTGAACGATGTAGACATCAACACTTGAGTATATTTTCCAATGCTTTAATGAACAAATAACACAAGAAGTAGCAGGAAAGAGGCGGAAGGAAAGTTGCAGGGAAGCTCAAATACCTTTCCTTAGTATTCTTTAGAACATTCTTTGGAATTGAACAGTTGTGGTTGAATGCACTCCCCTTGTGGGATTCAATCTTTGCCCGCCTGGATAGGCCTCTCTCACTTGCCTAGCAGCCAGTACACAGCACGAACAAAAGTCTCTGCCACAGACTTGTTTGGAATAAAACCCGTACGATCCTCTGCCACAGGATTTATTGGTTTGCGATGAATGTCAGACACAGTACTTTTTTTTTTTTTTTAAATAATTTATTTACTGTTTTTCCATACAAAACCGAACTCATCACAATACAAAAGAAAATGATACAGATTCATTGACAGAGTTCATCCTAACCCCCCCAAAAACCCCCGATCCCACCCACCCCTGTTCCTGCAGGAGGATCTAGAGGGGAGCCGCTAGTGAATTTATGGACTCGTATCCATGTCCACTTCGCCGACCCCCTAAGTACTATCTATAAATTGCTCGGCATAACTCCAAGTCATTTTATACCGTTGCCATCCCTCCCATTTACCATCTCCTGCCCCCCCCTCCCCAGGATCGATTCCTCTGCTATCCATAATTTCAACGTTGTACACCTCATTGACGCTGAGGAGCCAGTCCCGAATATTTGGTGCAGCCGGGTCTAGCCATTTTGTTGCTATCTGTTTTTTAGCTGCGTCCAGCAATATGGATACCATAGAGGAGCGATAACTCCTCACCGTCTTAGACGTGCCATGAAATAGGCACACCCATGGGTCTATCGGGATAACCTCTCCTGTAATTACCTTGATCAGACTTATGATTTTTCCCCAGAAAGTTTTTATAACGTGGCATTCCCACCACATGTGGGCCATCGAACCTATAGAGGTACAACCCCTCCAACATAAGTTGGATTTGGTGTTGTCCATTTTAGCGAGTCTGTCTGGGGTGGCGTACCATCTTGCCAAGCATTTATAGTGAGTTTCCATTCTCCTGGAATCCTGTGCTGCCAGATGTACCAGTTTCAAAATCTTCTCTAGGGTGACTTCCCCACATTGTGATCCTAATTCCCGTTCCCACTTTTGGATGTACGGGGGAACCTCCAGCTCCAGCCTCATGCCCAAAATCCTATAGATTTGTGAGATAATCCCACTCGGCTGCTCCCTCCCACAGAGCTGCTCGAGTGGTCTGTATTCCCCTTCCCCCCGAAGTGGCTTTGGAAGCTTTTCAATGAAGTGCGAGAGCTGAAGGTACCTCCACACATCCAAAGCCCCAATCCCCGGGTCTGCCTTTAACTCAAAAAATGTGCGTAAACTTCCATTATTACTAAGGAAGTTTTTAAGTTGGATACCCTCGTCTTTTAACCAATTCCCTCCCACCTCCCTCATCCCTGGCTCAAAAAAAGAATTGTCTTTCATGTAAATTAAAGGTGAGTTAAATGTCCACTTATTCTGTGTGTGTACCAAATCCCAACATTTAAGAGTGTTTTGTGTCATAACCGCTGTGTTAGTGCCCAGTGCTCGGTATTTTGGTGGATTCCATACAATCCTACGTAAATCAGTGTTACTCATGTAGTGTTCTAATCCGACCCATCTTTTTTCAGTATCCTTTTTGGACCATTCAATAACCCGTGATATTGTGATTGCTATGTAATATCTATAAAAATCCGGTAGGGCCAACCCCCCCTTTTTTTTTCCCCTACTCAAAACCACGTAAGAGATACGTGGTTTTTTGCCCCCCCAGACAAACCTCGCCACCAATCGCTTTAAGGCTCCAAAATAATACAGAGGAAGTGGGATGGGGAGCATCTGGAATTTAAAAAGTATCTTAGGGGTCAGTATCATCTTAACCGCATTCACGCGGCCGAGCCACGAGAGCGGTCTCGTAGCTAGCCTTCTAGTTTCCTGCCTAATCTCATCCAGCAGTGGTAAGAAATTTTTATGGTACGTTCCATTTATGGAGTTAGAAAGTTTTACCCCTAGATATTTAATTTCCTCTTTCCAGGGAAATGGGAATACCTGAGCAAGATGGGAGGCCTCGTCCTTGCCCACGCTAATATTTAGGATCTCCGACTTCTTCAAATTAACTTTGAAATTTGATAGTTCCCCGTACCCTCTGATTACTCGGAGCAGGTTCGGGAGGGTAATTCTAGGGTTGGTAATAAAAAACAATATATCGTCGGCAAACGCCGCGAGTTTATGCTCCTCCCCTCCCGCTCCCACCCCGTTGCAATCTGGGTCGTTGCGAATGATAGCGAGGAGAGGCTCAAGGGACAGAACAAACAATAGAGGGGACAACGGGCACCCCTGCCTAGTACCGTTTTTCATCTCCAGAGGTTCTGATAATACCCCATTAACCCTAACTGTAGCCATAGGGTGACTATAGAGGGACCTCACCCAGGAGATGTACCTCTGCCCCACCCCCATGACTTCCAACGTTTTCCACATGAACCCCCAGTCTACCCTGTCAAACGCTTTTTCTGCGTCAACTGACAGGAATAGAACTGGGGGTCCCTTGCGTCTACCTAACTCCATAAGGAGCGCTGCTCTTAAGCCGTTATCTCTGCTCTGTCTCCCGGGTATGAAACCCGCTTGATCTGCATGCACCAGGGATGCCATTCTCTCCTTCAGTCTCCCAGCCAAAACCTTTGCAAAAAGCTTCACGTCTGCGTTCAACAACGAGATGGGCCTATAGCTGGAGCATAGCCTATCGTTTTTCCCCTCCTTTAAAATTAAAGTAATTGAAGCTAACAACGCCTCTCTCCCCATCTCACAGTTATTACCCAGATCGTTCCAATATTGGCACAGTCTAGGGACTAAAATGTGTTTCAACTTCTCCAAATATAATGTGGTGAAGCCGTCAGGGCCAGGGCTCTTGCCTTTCGGGGAGGATTTGAGGGCAACCATGATCTCTTCCTCTCCGATCGGTCTATCCAGAGCCTCTCTCTCTTCCTTTGTGAGCTCCGACACTCCTGCCTCCCTTAGGAACTCCTCGACCCTCTTCCCCTGCGTAGGGCTGACCGTTCTATTTAGGCCAATGGAGTAGAGCGCCCCGTAGAACTTTTTAAACTCCTCTGCTATACCTGTACTAGTGCAGATAAGCTCTCCTTTTTTGTTCTGTATTTTGCCTATGAAATTCCTGTCTTTTTTCTTTCTGATCATTCTGGCCAGGTGCTTGCTCGACTTATTTGCCCACAGGTAATTTTCTTTTGTTAGTTTATTAAGGGATCTCTTAGTTTCCTGATCTATAATATCCCTCAACTCCTCCCTTTTATTGACTAGTCGGTGGAAGATTTCCTGACTAAATCCCCTTCTCTCCTTGTGTTTCTGCTCCAAGGTAAAAATTTCAGCGAGCAGCATCTCCCTTTCCTCCCTTCTCTTTTTTTTAATTCCCGCTCCCATGGAGATAAGGACCCCCCTGGTAAACGCTTTATGCGCTTCCCATAGAGTGGAATATGAAACCTCTCCTGTATCATTCGCTTTAAAGTAAAAGTCCACCTCTTCCTGTATCTTCTCCAGCACTTTTGGGTCTTTGAGCAGAGATTCATTCAGTTTCCACGCATAAGTCCTCTCGACCCTGTCAGGGAGTCTCATCGTTAAAGTGACCGGTGCGTGGTCTGAAAGTGAAATAATCTCAATTTTAGTTTCTTCTACTTGCTCCAAGAGGCCATGGTCAACAAAGATGTAGTCTAGTCTCGAATACGTCCCGTGCACAGGGGAGAAGAAGGTAAAGTCCCTATCCTTGGCGTGTTGCGTCCGCCAAGCGTCTACAAGGCGGCAGTTGTATAGCCGCCGCCCGATTGCGACGGTAGAGGCCCTGCTCGTCCCCCGTGCCCGGGACGTAGTATCGAGAACAGTGTCCAGGTAAAAGTTAAGATCTCCCGCCAGTACCACCTCTCCCTCTCTAAAGCTCATCAGCCTTGTCAACACCTGACCGAAAAATGCAATTGGTTTCTTATTAGGGCAATATATATTCGCCAGAGTGAGTATTTTATTTCCGATGCTACCTTTCAAGAAAATGTACCGGCCATCCGGGTCTGACAGTCTATCTATTAATGAGAAGTTTGAAGACTTTGAGAAACCAATTGCCACCCCCTTTGCTCTTCTGATGGGGGAGTCGCTGTAGAACCATTGCGGCAAGCCCGGAGAGAAGAGCCTGATCCTAGACTCCAGCACCAGATGAGTCTCTTGGAGAAAGACTATGTCAGCCCCATAATATTGCAATTCCTTCAGAATTTTATGTCTTTTTACAGGAGAGTTAAGGCCCTTTACGTTGTATGAGAGAAACTTGAGGTCAGGCATTACTTAGGCTCACGGCCCTGGCCGCTCCTCTCTGCCCTTCTAAGATCCCCCTCGCAGGAACACCCACCCCCCCTTCTTCCCCGCCCCCAAACTCCCCCCGCCCCGACCCCTCCCCCCATTCCCCCGGCTGCCACCCAGCCCAAGGCCCGCTTATAGGGGATGTTCTAGATCCCATACAGCGCGCACTACTTCGAGGGGTGGTGCCGACATGTCGGCAACCCGTGCCGCCCCCCCGCTACGCGAGGGAAGGTAGGGAGGAAAGAAAAAAAAAAAAAAACCCCAACTCTCCCCCCCACCCCCCCCCCGCACGGAGGGAGGTTAAGAGGACAAAAGGCCAGCGCTCCTATTAGGACCCGCACCCCCCCCCCCACCCCCCACCCCAGCCCGGCAAACACCTTATTGCACTATAGAATGCCCAAAGTCCCAAGTCCCGTAACTTTATTGAACTCAACAGTCCCCCGATTGAGAGGGAGATCACCGAGGAAGAAAAAAAAAAAAAAAAAAAAAAAAAAAAAAAAAAAAAGGATCAGAGTCCCCCTCATACTCAAATGAGCTTAGTGGGATGATCATTATGGTTCTTATCTCAGTTCTTCTGGCATCGTGATCCCCACACTTGCGCAAAAATCCTGAGTCTCTTCTGGAAACCTCATCCTATGTGTTCTCCCATCTTTGACTACTAACAGGGATGTTGGGAACCCCCAGCTATACTTCAAGTTGGCCCTTCGAAGTTGATCTAATAAGGGTCTCATCTGTCTTCTTCGTGCTAGGGTTCCAGCCGATATGTCCGCGAAAATCTGTAGGTTTTTATTTTCGAAGCAGATTGGGGGAGCACCCCTGAGGTTCCTCCATATTTTTTCCTTGTCTTCGTACGAGTGGAACTTCACGATAACATCCCTGGGAATATCTTGATTGAGATTAGGGGGTTTCCTTACCCTATGGGCCCGGTCGATCTTGAGGGCCTCCTCCTCCTTTCTACCCAGAATGGGGTTGAATATTTTTCTCACTTTCTCCCCCAGATCTTCATTCAGTTGTTCCGGGATGGATCTGATTCGCAGGTTTTGTCGCCTGCTCTGGTTCTCCTGCTCTTCCATTTTGTAGGACAACATGCGATTTTCACTCTGAATCTTGACGATTTGATCTTGGAGGTCAGAGATCGTCTTTGCTTGCTTTGCTGATACCTCTTCGACTTCTTCCACCCTATGGAGTAAGTGGCCCATGTCTGAACGTACATTCATGATTTCCGATTTTATCACTCCTTCCAGTTTAGCGAACATTTCCAGCATTTCTGTTCTATTCATGCCACGGTCCATATTTCTTTGTTCTTCCGGGGTGTCACTCAGCACTCCCCACTCCAGACCCAAGCCCTCCTTAGGCCTAGCCCCCTGTCCCCCCTTCTGCTTCTGTTGTTCTTTTTTCTTTTCGTTTGTTCCTGAGTGTTTCATATCCTGCCCTGGACTCTTTGGGTTTGGTTCTGTAAGATATTTTTGTATGGTGCTGTTATTAAGGCTCTCTCTTGAGTTTTTCGGTTCTGCTGTTTTTTGGGACCGCCCTCTCATACTTCCACCGGGTATCAGCTTTTAGGGTGTCAAACCTATCCCCAGGGCGTGTTACTCGGTCCCTCCTGGTGGTGCCTCCCCACCGCATGCACAAAAGAAAAATAAAGGGAAAGAGAAAAGGCCCAAAAGAGGCAAAATTATGTTCCGATGCACACAAGGTCCCAGGGAGAGCCCTCCTAGCCCTCTTCGCCTGTTGCTATCCTTATCACCCGCCTTGGAAAGAGTCCTTACATTGATGCTGGATATTTCCTTAAATTATGGGAGGTTTCCAAATGACGGGACCTGAATGAGTGACCTTATCGGTCCCCCTCCTTATGTCTCAGAAGCAGGGCAAGGACCCAGGGGGGTGGACTGTATAGTATATGAGCCAGTTCTCAGGCGTAAGAGGGTGGCCAGACCACAGACCCAGTACCCAAAGTTTGTTCACAAATTCGCAGCCAGGTCCAGGAGGGGAAAGCACAGAATTCCCTGCACTCAAACACTGCTCAGACACTGATTCTACAGGTTGTTAACCGTCCATATACCGCTATGCCTTCCAGTTACTTCATATAAGGGTAGGGAAAGATTCCTACCTTTTCTTCTGTCACTGTCACTCGGCAATAGCCCTCCTTCAACGTAGGGTCGCAGTCCTGGTCCTGGGTGAGAAGCAGGGGGGGGTGAGGAAACACCAGGGGGGGGTCGTTAGATGTCCAGTGCGTCGGGTAAAGTTCACGCAGACAGCACGCTGTTCAAACAGCTTCGCTACTCTTCCCCCCGCTCTCTGGGCTTCTCCCCAGCTGATAAACAGCTGTTTGTCTGCTCGTTTTTAGATCTGTCACGTCCCAGCCGGCCGGCTGGGTCGTGTCCTTGAAGGTGTCGCCGTCCGCGGGAGCGGGGAACGAGGAGGGGGGGGGGGCCCGTCACGGGAGCCAGGACGTCTCGGTGGAGTACTTACACCGAGACCGCTGCAGTATCTCGCCCCGTTCGCAACTCTCTCCCGCCCGGAGCCGCTCGCCTCAGATCCTCACACAGGCGCCGACATCAGCCCCTCCCCCTCACAGACGTCCTACGTCACGTCCTCATCGTCCCGGGCGTCCCAGACACAGTACTTGAACCTATAAGCCAACCCGGCAGTACTATGCAGTAAGACTACTTCAGGATACGTCCTCCAACCGAGTCACCAGGCCCCTCTCCAGACTACCAGCGCTACATGTGTCTCCAGGATCCAAACACTGAATTCCTACTCCTGGGACCTCCAATCAGACCAAAAAGGATTTCCACAGATACCAACGATATCTGTAGACAGGTCCTCACTTCACTCCATATACTGTTCACATGCAACAAAAAGGAATCTCCATGGTGTAGTACTCCAATAAATTGTTTATTTAAAAAACCAGCAAACTTACAATTTAAAATCAGGATAAACGGCTTCACATATAGTACTTCCGGTCGCAGCCGCGACCGGAAGTGACGTCACCTGGCTCCTCCCGACGACTGTGATTTCTGGGCCGCTTGAATGTCTACATCTGCACCATAACAACAACCTTTCTTTATTTATCAATGTTTTCAGCTAATTTTATCTAATTTTGGGTGAAAATGTGAAAATATTCTGAAAACATTTATAAGTACACCCCTATGAATTTAAATCCTGTGTGTTATGTTATAATATTGTTTTACCATTCAGATTTATTATTCTTGTTCTTAATCTTAATTTAATATGTAGAGGGTCTATTTTTCAAGGTTCAAAGAATTTTCACCCACGATGTATGAATCTTGGATGAAAACATTGATAAATAGATCCCTATATGTTTATGTATTTTATTTGTTACTAAGGCAGGGTTAGCACTAGAAGTTGATGGAAATAGTACAGTAGTTTACTCAAGAAGGATGAGGATGTTTTTGCTTTCCTTTCAGCTCACAGGAAGTGACACAGACACAATTTCCAGCAAGATCAACAGGTATTTTCTGTACATGCTGAAAACATTGTTAGCCTGAAAAATGAAAACAAATGCAGCCACAGCATCTAATAATTGATCAGCAGAAATATATTATTTTTTTATTTTTGGGTTTAGACACGCTTTAAGGTAAAGATTGTTTTCCAGGGCATGTAGCTTCCAGTGCCAGCTTATGATTGGCTATGGGGGCAGATCAATCAGACACTAGCTCTCATAGTAACGTGCCCTGCAGAGGAATTTTTTTCAGCCAACTCTTGACTAACAGTTAGATCGGGAGGTCTATATGGAACCTACCCACTGCATCAGATCCTTCTGTCAGTGTGTAGGGTCTGCAGATTAAGAACACTGTTTCTTGGTTTAGACAGAGGGCAGGGTAAAATATTGGTGTGGCTGTGGTGGTACCAAGACCATTCTAGCAAGAGCTCAAACCCTGTCAAGCTCCCAGACCCTCAACCCCAGATTTATCCATGTACTAAAGAAGATCACCCTTTTTTTATGTCATGTCCACATTCATGAAACTGTAAGAACCATAAACTAGTTATTCAGAAAATGTTGTCCAGGAGCCATTGCAGCTCTGCTGAAGGTAAAAGGTTAATGCAATTAACTTTAATCTAAGTTTTATAAAATAAAATAAAAAAAATGCAGCCAAGATTATGAAGTCTTCAACAATGCCTTTGTTGCATCTTCCCTTGTTCTGTACTGTGCAATTTCCCTCATGCTCCTGTTAAAGTGGGTGATGTTGCACATAGAGAGAGACTAGTGCGTGAATCAGTACAGACGTTCACCTGCAGTTCTGCAAGCTAGGATGTTTAGCAAGCTGTATAAAAGGGTACAAAAAAGAAATGCAAGTATAGATTTTACAGCAAAGTTAAGAATTAATACATACCTTTATGTTTGACTGTACCTTTAAATGTACAAAACTTCCTTTAACCAGTTAATAAGCTTATCAAAAATGTTTTGTAATATTTACAGTAATAGGTATGGGTAAAATTCAGAGACTGAATAAAACCACTTGATGTAGGAGTGCTAAACCCTGTTTTTCTACACACAGGGGTTGATTTACTAAAGGCAAATAGACTGTGCTTGCTTCAGCAGCACATATACTAAAACTGGAATGATACAGAGAAGATTAGCATGGCTCCTGCGAAAAGATGACACACAAATCTGTGAAGCTTTCCATATTTTTTTGTGTCACCTTATTTTGCTCCCTGCTGGAGGGGAGGGGGTCCCCTCACACTTTTTCTCACAGAGTATATTAGTTCCCAGTTTTCCCAGTTCCCTTTTCTTTTTTCCTTATTCCTCCCTCTTTTCTTTTTTTTTCCTCCGCCATCCCCCCCCCCCCCCCCCTGGAATTCGTTGCGGGGTGCTCAAGGTAGGCAGGGCTGGCCTGGAATCTTCCCAGCATGACTGTAAAGAGCTAGTTGGGCTACTTTCACACTGGGGCGTTGGGGGCATCGGCAGTAAAGAGCCGCTATTTTTAGCGGCGCTTTACCGTCGTTTTTGCGGAGGTTTTCGGCCGACAATGGAGTGCTTTTAACCCCCGCTAGGGGGTTATGCCGGCGGTTCGGCGGCGCTGCCAATTGATTTCAATGGGCAGGGGACATTTAGGTGCGGTGTATACACTGCTCCTACAGCACTGCAAAGATGTGGCTTGCAGGACTTTTTTTGGCGTCCTGCCAGCGCACCGATCCAGTGTGAAAGCACTCGGGCTTTCACATTGGAGTGAGAGAAGAGGCTCTTTACAGGAGCTATGCAGGCGCTATTTTTAGCGGTATAGCGCCTGTAAAGCGACTCAGTGTGAAAGCAGCCTTAGAGATACCTGCCAGGATCGGGCTACGGTTGATAGCTAGCCCCAATTGCTATACTTTTAATGTATTATGTACTTTCCTGGGTCCTAGTTTACTGTTTTTCAAATGTATTTATTTTCAATTTAGTTACTATTTATCAATGGTTGTGACTTCTTGTACCCCTTGGGGAGCTTTGACTCCACAGACATGCTTATGATTACATTTTGAGTCTAAGTTGTGTATTTTTCCTTCTGACACTGTATTTGTTCGGCTGGTCTACTGTATTTTAACTTTCTGTGGACAATTCTCTTTGTTATTTTGTTGTTTCCTTGAATAAAACATTCATTAGGGGGAAAAAAGGCAAATGTACTGTGCACTCTGCAAGTGCAGCTGCTCCGGAGCTTAGTAAATAAGGTAAAGATTCACTTCGCAAAGAATACTCATTCATGTGCAAGGAAAATTTTAAAAATAGCATTTTTGCTTGCACATGATTGGATGATGGAAGTGCACAGTCTATTTGCCTTTAGTATATCCACCCATGGCTCAGATTTATAAAGAACATTATAATTGCTTCACCATCTCTAAAAAAAAAAAAAAAAAAACTCACTGTGCTAGGTTGTTACATTTATTTATAAAATGCAGAATTCATTGTGGACCTGCTGATGTCTTGCAGTATGTGCAGAGTACACTGTCTAATAGGAGGACAGTCCTGTCAAATGACCATAAACAGGCTACTGCCTCATCCTGGGATGCTGTTTGCTTCATTCTTTAACTGGGGCTTTCCTGACTTCGAAATTCCAAATCAAGCAAAGCCAACCATTTAGAAATAAATAGTGTTCTTGTAGTCATCTTTGAGCCTCTGCCAGGAAATTAAGCCCACCTCAGACAATGTTCTGTTTTGTGGATTCAAAACAACAGTTTCTGAGAACCCTTTTTCAACTACAATAAAAGACTTGCCCTCAGCTATAGGGAGCTGATTTATTAATTGAAAGCTTCAATATATAGATACTGCTGCACTTCTATAAACTACAATGGAATATCAGTTATTGCTGCAAACATTCATTCTGCCTTTGTCATGCAACTCCAGCTACACTTAGTGTCATGAGCATGCCGCCATCTTGGATTGATCTGTTCTTCACTGGCACTTTTGTGTAGTCAAGGAATTTGGCAGCTGTTGTGAGACAGTATTAGCAAGGCTATTTAAAGCAGCATCATAAGTATGGGAGCTACACATTCTGCATTTCCCTGTTATCAGTTTTGTCTTCACTATAACAACTGTAGAAATCTGCAGCCTCTACCATATGTTATGATACTAAATGTGACTTTTCGATTATACTGTTCTTATGCTGGGGTATGATTACAGTGATGATCAAATACATTCAGCAGAACACACTGAGAGATGATTCTATTAGGAAAAATGTTGGTAGTCTCCTGAATATCTGCTATACATGAGAGAGATCTTTGCTTTAGAGGCCTAGGAGGTCACACTCTCAATTTCTGATTTCCAATCTCCAAATCCCCTCCCCCCTTTTTTTTCTCCTTTACTTTCCCTAAGGCCTTCTTCATTCCCTAATTCTGTCCCACCTCTTGCTAATCTTTCCATTTCTGTCCTCAGTCCCCCCCCCCAAGATCCACAGTTCACATTACCCTTGCCCAAATGTTTTCTACCATTGTGCTTCAATCTTGATTAAATTCCCTTTTCCTTTTCTATCTATAGCGATTCCCCTATTCTATAAGCAAAATAATTTGACGTCCCTCAATGCCCCGATATCGGTAGAAGAACTGACAGCCACCGATAAAAGTTTACCGTCCCGCAAGTCCCCTGGCCCCGATGGCCTCCCTTATGAATACTATAAGACATTTCTTCCAACCCTCTTGCCCCATATGTGCAGGTTGTATAATGCCTTTCTTCAGCAAACCCCTATTCCCTCAGATATGCAGAGATCATTCCTCACGTTGATCCCCAAACCTGAAAAAGATCCTTCATTGTGTGCAAGTTATAGGCCAATCGCACTGCTAAACTCTGATCTAAAAATTTTTACTAAGCTCCTCTCGATGCGATTGAACCTAATACTTCCCTCCTTAATACATAAGGATCAGGTGGGCTTTGTACCCCTCCGTCAGGCAGGGGATAATACGAGAGGGATTATTGATCTCATAGATATGGCAAACAGGGATGGTTTGGAAACATTGGTACTAGGGCTGGATGCTGAAAAGGCCTTTGATCGCCTTGGATGGCCGTTCCTGTTTGCCACATTGAAATATATGGGGTTCCGAGGCCCTTTCTTGTAGGCCATACAACACTTATACACAAATCCCACCTCTCAGGTTAAGACGCCCTTTGCTTTATCATCAGCTTTTTCGATTGCGAATGGAACCCGTCAGGGATGCCCTCTCTCGCCGTTATTATTTGCGCTATGTGTTGAGCCTCTGGCAGCGGCGGTTCGTAAAAATCCAAACATACACGGGATTCCGGTATGGGGCAGGGATTTTAAACTAGCACTATTCGCAGACGACGTTATACTTACCCTGACTCAGCCTAGGATATCACTCACCAATTTACATGCTGAGCTAGATTTATACCGCTCCCTTTCTGGTTACAAAATAAATGCGTCTAAATCAGAGGCCTTACCCGTTAATATCCCCCCAGTAGAGGTACAGCATTTACAGCAATGTTTCCCCTACCACTGGAAAACCAGAGCCCTGAAATACTTAGGAGTGCAGATCACCCCGTCCTACACTACCCTATATAGAGCTAACTTCCCTCCCCTCTATAGATCCATAAGGGATTTGCTACAAAAGTGGAAGACCCACCATATATCCCTTCTGGGGAGGGTGGCCTCTGTAAAGATGACCATCCTTCCCAAACTTCTCTACCTCTTCCAGACACTTCCCATTCCAATCCCTCGGTCAGATCTGAGGAAGCTTCAGACGGATTTGGTGAAGTTTGTTTGGAACTATAGGAGGCATAGAATATCTCAATCAGTTTTAATGGCGGCACGTTCAGAAGGGGGACTGGTGTTCCCCGACTTGAACAGATATTACCAAGCAGCCCAACTGCGGGCCCTGGCATCCTGGTTTCCCCAACGGTCTTACAATAGATGGACTGAAATTGAAAAACTCTGGCTGGCACCCATACACCCAAATAGCTTGCTCTGGAATGCAAATGTGGAGGTGGACTCGGCCCGGCTTCTAGGCCCTATGTTTCTTCTTCGATCTCTCTGGCGTAAATTATCCAGAACACATAGGTTGGGCTCGGAGAGATCACTTCTTACGTCCTTTCTTTATAACCCCAGACTGCCTGCAGGCCTTACGCATCAAATGTCCTCACCATGGGCAACAAGGAATTTATTCCACTTTGGTCATCTAGTACACCCCTGTACGCGTAAATTGCTCTCATTTATAGATCTCCAAAGGAAATTTGACTTGCCCTGTCAGGTATTTTATGGGTATCTACAGATCAGGCACTATGCCCAGTCGATAGCCCCGAACTTACAATTCTCAACCCCGACCATATTTGAGAATCTGATGTTAGAAGGTTCAGCACGTCGAGGTTTAATTTCAGATATATACAAGGTGCTAAATTCGTATTGTTTTGCCACTCAGGGTAAGCATGCATACATGCTTCGATGGGAGAGAGCATTGGGAGAAGAGATACCAGAAGCGACTTGGCAAACAATTTGGTCACAGGCAGCTAAAAGTTCTCTTTGTACACTCTACAAGGAGAATGCCTATAAAATCATTTTCTTTTGGTATATGACACCGGATGTTCTATGGGCTATCTACCCTTCTAGCTCGGATAGATGCTGGAGGTGTCAGGGAGACAGGGGAACATTATATCACATTTACTGGTCCTGCCCCAAGATAGTGCCTTTTTGGACAGAGGCACAATTTTTACTAACCCGCTTGCTGGGAGTACAGGTCCCTAGAACCCCTAAATTATTCCTCCTAGGGGTATCTGGTTTACAGATACCTAAGCACTCCAAGAAACTGCTTCGGCACATCTTGACAGCCGCGAGGTGTCTCATAGCTCTCTACTGGAAGAGACGGGACCCGCCTACTCAAACAGACCTATATACCAGAATCAAGGATATAGAACTAATGGAAAAAATTACTGCTAGATTACAAGACAGATTGGAAACACATGATAAGGTCTGGGAAGACTGGCATAGACGAGAAGATCCTCCTTGAGCCATTGATGGAGCCTCCCCCTCCTTCTCCCTCCCTCCCCTCCCCCCTCTTTCCTTCTCTTCTCTACTGTTTCTATCTCTTATTTTGTTTATTAGACGATGTCAGGGTCCATGTCTATATCTATATGTTGACTATTGCACTATATATGGAACCCAATCTAAGCTTTATACATCTGAATAACTGTTTATTAATGCTGGTTATTTGCCAGTTTTGTCGCTGGCATGGCAAATTTTGTACAACACGATGTCATTGTCTTTGTAACTTACCTGACTTTTTGATTAATAAAAAAACGTTATTTGGAAAAAAAATAATTTGACGGTTTTCACCAAACACTCTACCTTACCAGTAGATGCTCCCCTCAGGGGCAAAATGTATCAAGTAATTCAATTTTTTTTGTTAATTGTTTATTGTAGCCTCCCTGGCGGTTTTCCCGAGTGTGGCTCGGGGTTAAAATTCAGTACCATTAGCGGTAACCCCGAGCCACACTCGGGATCGCATTGCAGGATCCTGGGGCAGCGTTACTTACCTTGTCCCCGGGATCCTGCGATGTCCCCCGCAGTGTCCGAGGGCTCCGTCCTCCTCCGAAGCCTCTCCGTGCCAGGCTCCGTTCCCTGCGAGCGGCGCGACGCACGGGGGCGGAGCCTGGCGGCAAATTCAAAAAAATGTCAAAATCATAACACATACAGTACTGTAATCTTACAGATTACAGTACTGTATGAAATGATTTCACATCCCTTTTGTCCCCAGTGCTCTGGCCCATGCCCTGCATGCAGTTTTACATGATATACACTGTTCTTTCTGCCTGGAAACTGGAGATTGTCCATAGCAACCAAAAAGTGTCCCTTTACGTCAAAAGTGGCTTTAGACCAGCTAGAAAACAGCGATAGTAAATTAGAACACTTGCAGAATTGAGCGATAGTGAATTGTGGGGAAATTTATTTTATTACTATTTTTTTTAAATTTTTTTTAATTATTTATTTTTATTTATTATATTATAATTTATGTTTTTGTGTTTCAAACTTTATCATACCCGGGATATCTACTAGACTCTGGTTTGGACAGATTTAAGTGTGTTATTGTTAAGATTTACAGACCTACAATATAAAACGCCAAATTTCCATGCAAAATAATTGTACCGCTTTCAGCACCTAAAATCCGAAATAATCATACCGCCAGGGAGGTTAAACAATTTTCGTACAGACAGACATGTGTGAAACATAAGCCAGTGCATACCAAAACATATAGCTTGCAACATAAGTCACATGATGAGTGAGCACACAAGGCACAAAAGTCATATTCCATGTCATGAAACACCAGTTATAATAGCCACTTGAGTCTCCACCACTCTGACAGTATGTAATTTTTCTTAAGCAACAAAACAACAAAGTAACAAAACATATATAAAGGAAGGAAACACAAGAAGAAACAAAAAAGGGGGGTAATGGGGGGCAAGGGGAAGATCAGGGGGTTAAGGGGAAGATTGGGGGGTAGGGTTTGACGCCCCTTCTCCTCCCCTACTAGTAAGGAGCCATATTCCCTAGAGCAAATATAAACGGACCAATAGAACCACTTTTAGTTACATTTCTCCTATTTACCTCACATGGTTGCAGGAATAATCTCAATGGTGTAAATATCAGCTACTTTGGTGAGCCACAGCGAGATCATAGAGGGTGATTCCTGCTTCCACAGGGCCGGAATGCAGAGCTTAGCTGCATTTAGAGGGTGGACCAACATTGAATTTTTGTATTTATGTTGTAGTAATTCAATTTTTTTTGTTGTCTTCTCAGATACACAGTACGCGTGACAATGTATGATACTAGCATTACCCAACTTTAGTTCTCTTTTTTTCAGTGGAAAAAAATACAATGAAGTTTGTATGTTTCAGTGAACCTCTTATTTAAAGAATTTAAAAAAAAGTAAACAAAAATTATTCAGATCTCAAAACACTTATGCCGCGTACACACAAGCAATATGTCCGACAGAAAAAGTCAGATGGAAGCTTTTCATCGTCTATTCCGATCGTGTGTATGCCTCATCTGACTTTTTATTTCGAAAATTCTGATGGACCTAGAAATGGAACATGTTCTAAATATTTCCGACGGAACCAATTCCTATCGGGAAAACCGCTCGTCTGTATGCTGTCCTGAGAGACCAAAAACAACGCATGCTCTGAAGCAAGTACGAGACGGAAGCGGTCGATGTGGTAAAGGTAGCGTTCGTATAGGAGCTAGCACATTCCTCAACCTGCAAAGTCTGTGATCTTTTAATGCTTGTTGTGGAAAATTTTATATTAATGTGTTGTCATAAATCTCCCAGTGTCTGATCAACCAAAGCCCGCTCTAAAGAGCTGACTGGAGCAGTCCGACGCTGGCTGAGACCTGTTGGGTAGTGGAAAACTTCCTGGTATTTGGAGAGAGGTGTTTGCGGAGAGAGGGCATGTCTGCCAGCAAAAGGGCCCCTGTGCAATGCACAGAACGATCGTCTGGTGGGGATGCGTTCACTCTGCAAAGACATTATCGGTTTAGAGGTGTTTTGCTCTTGTCACCCCTGGTGTGCCTGATCAACATGTTTGGGGTGCCATGACGTATACCTGCAGATAATCTCCCATGCACAGGGAACTTTAGTCATCGTCATTTAGTATATTGTATCATGTCCTGTAGTCATTGTTCATTGGTTGTTTTGTATTCTGTTGTTAAATCCTTATATGGTCACTTACATCCTGTGAGGTCACACCCTGTGAAGGAAATGATTGGCTGTTGGGGCCAGGGCTTCCTGTTTGTGATTGCTTTTGTGGTCTTTTGAATAAAGGAGGCAGACAGAGCTGTAAAGGGCAGTCTTGCTGAGATGGGAATGTAAGAACCATGTGTTGTGATTCTATTTGTAAGCATGAGGCACACACCAGAGGATGAGATACACCAGAGGATAGACATATGATCAAAAGGTGAGATGGTATTATATCATTAGACGAAATTGTTATTATGATTAGAAACAGGAGATTTGGCTGTGTGCTTTGCGTACAACCAAATTTCGCTAACATGCTGCACATTCTTTTCTTCTTTATAATGCTAGAAGAATGAAGTTGTTTTGCTGCTCATATTCACACAAGTTGTCACAAACTGATTTCTGGATTATTTCTCCTGATCTGATGAATAATATTGTATTTTTTAAAAGCCAGATCTCCATAATAATGTTTCCATTTTTTTTTTTAGAGTCATCTTTTATTATTTTTTATTTCATCAAGATCTTTTTTTTAGGATTATTTAAACATTTTCTAGTGATCTCCATATTTTTTTTGTGTGTGTCAAGTTACCACAATAACATTATTATCTTTTTTTTGTTTGAACCTCAAGGAGGTTGGTTGGTGTCCCTTGTTAATTTGACACCTCCTGCCTGCCACTTTCCAGACCCTCCTCCTGGCTGAGCTCATCCTGTGTATAAAAAAGGGACCTAGTTTTAGTTTTTGGTTCATCAATTTTCAGCTAATGACTTGCAAATTCAATGTTAATAAATATAAAAGACTGTCATTCTGACCGCAGCATTTTTCAAGCTGGTCACAAACATTTTTGGCCACTGCTGTCAATTGATATGTATACATCATTTTTTGTATAAAATCATTAATTTGTAATCAATTATCACATCTACTTAACATCATTAATATTAGAACAATAAATATGTATAAAAATAATATACCTGACTCCAGCTGGGCGCATCCACTTCTTCCAGGATGGAAGGCCCAGGTTGTTCCTCGTCAGCCTCTGCTGGGGTGGAAGGAAGGGTGGAGGGAAGGGTGGAGGGAAGGGTTGAAAGAGATTCCCTGGCTTCAGTCTGGTCATCCAGAAACCGCAGTTTGTTGAAGTACCACAGCCTGGGTACATACACATAATCTGCTGCTGCTCCTGATCTCAGGGAAGCTTGGATCTTATTGTGCTCCTTCTTATACATGTTCCTCAAGATCCCAATTTTCTTTTCCAAGAACTGGATGGTTGTATCTGGGATCCGAGTCTTTACAAAGTCCAGAAGTTTCTCCAGCGTTGCCTTCCTTACTTGTTTATTGTAATATAAACTGTGTTTGACCTCCCACAGATTCCTCATCTCCCTGTACTTGTCAATGAAACTGGACATAAATTCTGGGTCCTAAAACTGATTCATTTTTTCTGTAAGACAATACATAAGACAAAAACACTAATGTCAGCCTTAACTCTCATAATCTTATCCCAATATAGGCCTCAACTACAGCTACCTTCATTATAGCATGTTCGTCGTCCTTCCTCAGCACACCGAACGTACGTAGGACACACACGTATACTTTATATACACTGCGCACGCGTCGCTCGCCCCTGACGTTCTTTTTAGTGTATTCCCCGCCCCTTCTCTTCGGCACGCAGTAGGAGCGACATGGCGGAGACAGAGCAGGTGTCTGTTATTAGTAATTCCAGTAACGAGGAGAAAAGCCCGGAGCCAGAAACGTCACAATCCCAGAGGAGATTTAAGGCCTAAAATGTGTCCTTTATAGAGATAGTGGAGATGGTGGACATCTTGAGGATGACCGACTATGATGGGAAGCATGGACCATACCTAAACCCTAATGTGAGAAAGGCCAAGATCATGACTAAAGTTGTGAAGAGTCTGCAGAAGAATTTTGGGGTATGACGATCCAAGGAGCAATTGAGGAAACGCTGGTCAGACCTGAGACTGAGGGAGCAGGATCAGTACAGAAGAATCAAGAAAGTGCTTCGAAAAAGTAAGTACTTGTGTGTTCTTATTATAATTATTATTATTACTTGCATGCTGCACCATGTGATTTTTATTACTGTAGGACATTTTAAAATGGCAAGTTTCAGGTTATTGGGCACAGTAATCGTTCGTAGTAAACAACGTTCTTCCATTAAATACAATGTTTTGGGCAGATACAGGTTAAATACATTTGGTCATGCCATCTGTGTGCTAAAGTATACCTTTTGTTTCCTTCTCATAGGGGAACAAAGACTCGGAGGACACCACTCAACAGAGGACACCAGGAACCCCCCACCTGACAAAGAAGGGGAACTCCAAAAAACACCACACCCTGAGGATCTGGAGGAAGGAGAGGTGGAGGAACTTGGCGAACTTGTCACCACAGCAGGTGAGTGTCTGACACCCCAGCTTCAGGTAATATATGTATACCTGCATATTTATAATACATGTTTTTCCAAAATTTTTAAGGTGATTTGCTGGTTGTGGAAGAGCAAGCTCAACATTTCACAAGTGACAGTGCACAAAGGCTAATCCAGGACATCATGACATGGAATCGTGAAATTGACATCATACGAAATAAACTACATTTTATGGAGCAACAAATGAAGAACATGATTGATGTGTTGAGGAGAATTTAAAAAATCTTCAAAATGCAACCATTTTAATAATTGTTTTAAATAAACTATTTTTTTGTAATTAGTAAAAGCCAAATTTTGAAGATGCACACAGTGTGTCAACATGTGCTATCTGCCATCAGGGGAGATGCAACCCCTTCCTCCCAAATGAAGTAGGTGAGAGGAAGGGGTTGCCCCCCCAAAACACGTCCATTGATCCCCCCATGATGGGAGATAGCACATGTTGACATTAGGCATGGGATCAGGAGGGAAATACCCATTTTGAATCCCAATTTGTGTGCATCTTCAAAATTTGGCTTTTACAGGGGTGACATCACCCCATTTGATGAAGGCAATATCAAGACACTTTGGACACTAGAATGTCTGATATTGCCTTCTGTTTTTCTACGTTGAACTTTGTAAGTTCCACAGTTTTGTATGTTATGTTATTAAACATGCCTATTTAGAACAAAAATTAAAAAAATTTTAACAAAAAATTGTTGTCAAACAACATTTTTTATAACGCAAATGTGTGAATGTGCACACAGTAAAAAATAATAATAAATAATCAACAGTGTGTGGCTTCTTCTTTCAATGCTCAATACCAGTTTTTTAAGTAATTTTGTGTTTACAGTGACAATGGGCCTTATTTACTAAGGCACTACAAGTGCACTAGGAGAGCCTAGGATACAGCCAAAAACAAACATAAGCAATAAAGAAAATTTGAGATTTTAACAGATTTTGTTTTGGTTTTATTATAAAAAGTTTTACACATTGTCTGGCATAGCAATGGCCCCCCTACCCATAAAATAATTTACATATTTCTCCCGAACTTTTCGGGCGCTTTGGAGGGCCAAGCCAGTACGGCCGGTATCCAGGCCCGTCAGAGGATTATCGGTAATAAGTCCAGCCTCAGGCCCAACTGAGGCTATATAATTTGTGGAATTTTTTCCTAAATAATTGTGCAGTATGCAGCATGATAGGATGATATGATTGAGTTTGTAGTCCGCCATATGGATTGCTGTCAGAAACAGGCGGAACCAGCTGGCCATTATCCCAAAGGCATTCTCAACAACTCTTCTCGCTCTGGCCAGCCGGTAGTTTAAAACCCTCCTCTCCAGGGTGAGGGTCCTTTGGGAGAATGGCCTCATCAGGTGCTCGCCCAGACCGAAGGCAAACAAGACTAAGGGGAGTCCTTCCACGTTATCCCCATCAGGTGGCAATGCAAGGCCACCACTCTGGTGACGCTGGTAAAACTCCGTCTGGGCAAAGACTCCTCCATCCAGGGGCGGACTGACCATTGGGGCACTCGGGCACTGCCCGAGGGCCCCATGCCACTAAGGGGCCCCATCAGGGTTGTCAGCCTCAATTAAACCAGGGACAGTATGTAAAAATCGGTGTTTTTTTAAAAAATGCCAAGATTATAGCTGCCCCGCCTCTCCAGTACCTTTTCAGTGTGTGTGTGTGTGTATATTGTGTGTCTGTGTGTGTATACTGTATGTGTGTGTGTGTGTGTGTGTATAAAGTGTGGCCCCATAATCTCCTATTGCCTGGGGGTCCCATAATCTCCTATTGCCTGGGGGCCCCATAATCTCCTATTGCCTGGGGGCCCCATAATCTCCTATTGCCCGGGGGCCCCATAATCTTCTCCTATTGCCCAGAGGCCCCATAATCTCCTATTGCCCGTGGGCCCCATGAGTTGTCAGTCCGCCCCTGCCTCCATCCAACATCCGGCCATTCTTCCCCACGTCCACATACAGGAATTCATATTGTGCCGACACCACCGCCATTAACACTACACTATTAAACCCCTTATAGTTATAATAGTAAGACCCCGAATGGGGTGGTGGCATGATGTGGACATGCTTCCCATCTATAGCCCCTCCACAGTTGGGAAAGTCCCAACGGTCGGCAAAATGGGAGGCCACAGTCTGCCATTCCTGTGGCGTTGAAGGAAACTGTGGAGTCAAACAAGAAAAAAATATATTTAGTTTTGCACATAACAAAAGCAGATTACACAAAAAACATTCTTGCCCAACATCAGTATAACATTCAATTTTAAGTAGTATTTATAGACAAAAATATAAGGCCCACTTATCAGATTCCTCCCCCCTCTGATGGCCCATTGATAAAATTTTAGGGGGGGCTTATAAATTAATTTAAGGACACACATAACATTTGGACACATTTGGGGGGGGGGCTAATAAATTAATTTAAGGACACACATAACATTTGGACACATTTTAGGGGGTGTTTAGAGTAAAGCACTACAATGGAGCTCACAATATACATTGTTAAGTGACTAGGCTATAGGTGTATATGGGCCCAGGATAGCATGCTGGGGAGGTTATTGAAGGCAAATATGCATGAAGGACAAAAAAGGAGCATTAAAAGATTACAGCATGCATGAGAACAAAGGGGACATTCACGGCATATTACAATCATGGTAATTAGGGAACGATGAAAGAAATACAATACATTAGCAAACATTAAATACATAGAATGTGATGTTAAAGGAGAAAACAACTGCTGTCCATTTTCCAGTGACACCATGCATCATCTAGATACTATCTACATTTTGTGAAGGCAAGCAGTTTCCAAAGCTGATTGCTGGTCAACTGGAGTGCAGACATAAGTTAAACATGGTGCTTTGCATTTATCAGGGTGCATGTGTTATATGGCTATTAAATGTACATAGAGTAATTTAATGGTGAACTTACACTTTAAAGTAGAAACCCAGCCAAAATGTGTTTTTGTTCTTAAAATAACTGGGAAGGTTAGCACCACCAAATCATGGGTGGTTCCAGGGGCCACTCAATTAATTTCTGCCATGCGTGGGTGTTTGACCATTTGATATGCCCAGTGGGGGGGGGGAGTTAAAACCTGTTGGACCCTTGGACAATTTTTAAAAATGTTGATCTTAACTTCTGGTCAGAGGTCACGGGTTGTCTGTCAGAGGTACTTAGTATCCCAGTACCATTATCGCCCAGGGTATGTCTGATTGGTTTAGTGGAAGAAGTGGTACCTTCTTTGGCCCATCGCACACTTTTGAACATAGGGCTATTTTATGCCAGAAAAGCCATACTGTTGCGATGGAAAAGCTCAGCTGCACCCACAATATCCTTTTGGAAGGGTTTGGTAAACTCAGCAATCCCTTTGTATAAAGCTACATATAGAGCCAGAGGTTGTCCTAAAAAATTTACTAAAGTATGGCAAGCATGGTTAGACTCATCAGAAACGGTGGGCTAAACTTACTGAATATATATTGATAGAGGTGTTTTAACTGAGTTAAAAGGGAAACTGTCAAGATAACTGTTACACTGTTATGCCTCAGAGGTTACTGCTTTCTGACATACTTTTACAGACAGTAAAAAATGAATAAACTATAAAGGTTGAGGACAGTGCATGATTACATGGTGAATATATCTAGACTTGCATTACAAATAAACTTATTAGGTCGTGGCAGTGGTCGGGTTGGGGAGGGAGGGAGGGAGGGAAGGGGGGGTAGTTGAACTATGTTAGTTCTTAAGGTTTGGGCCCTGCGTGGCCATATCGAGGACGGGTACGTTGCCCGTCTGGTCTGTGTTAATATAAATGTATAGTTTTTTCTGTGCAAAATTTAATAAAAAGATTGTTTAAAAAAAAAAAAAAAAAATGTTGATCTTATTAGTCATTATGAGCATCTCACTGTCGATTCTCTGTCCTTATGAATGGGATGCTGATCCACGAGCACGCTAGAAGTTAGCGTGAAGTAAATGCTATAGGAATACTGTGGGGAGATGGGACAGGAGAAATAACAGTTGAAAAATAAAATGTTTGCAATAATCATGTTCTTATGTAAGGTGCAGTAAGATAATCAAAGAAATAGATTTATATATACCCTGAAATATATTTTTACTAGTTGTTTTAATTATTCATGAATAAAAAAAGAATTTTAACATATAGATTATTATAAAAGCATCAGAAAAGTCCCAAATATACTGTATTTATCGGCATATAACACGCACCTTTTTCCCCTTAAAATCAGGGGGAAATCGTGGGTGCGTGTTATACACCAATCCCTGCTGTCTCTGAGGGAAGAGTAGCGAACTCCGCTAATTTACATAGAGCTGCGATCTCCTGTGTAACCGGCGATCCGTCACTCACAGCCACGCCTCCTGGCCCCGCATTGGGCCACTGTTCTGTCTATCATATGAGCAGGGGCAGGAGGCGTGGCTGTGAGTGACGGAGTGCCGGGTACACAGGAGATTGCGGCTCTGTGTAATTCAGCAGCGCTCGCTCCTCCTCTTCCCTCGGAGACAACAGGAATAATCC
Source organism: Aquarana catesbeiana (assembly GCF_042186555.1). Lineage (NCBI taxonomy): Eukaryota > Metazoa > Chordata > Amphibia > Anura > Ranidae > Aquarana > Aquarana catesbeiana. The sequence continues at coordinate 87,489,616 of NC_133336.1, forward strand.
AACACTGCAATGATGGGAAAGGTGAGGCTGGAAATGGGCATTGAACAGGCTGAATTGTTGGTCAATTTATAGACTGCAGATGGGCACTGAACAGGCTGCATTGTTGGTCAATTTAACCACTTCAGCCCCGGAAAGGATTTACCCCCTTCCTGACCAGAGCACTTTTTACTATTTGGCACTGCGTCGATTTAACTGCTAATTGTGCGGTCATGCATTGCATTACCCATACAAAATTTGCGTCCTTTTCTTCCCACAAATAGAGCTTTCTTTTGATGGTATTTGATCACCTCTGCGGTTTTTATTTTTTGCGCTACAAACGTAAAAAGATGGAAAATTTTGAAAAAAAATTATATTTTCTACTTTTTGTTATAAAAAAATACAATAAACTCAATTTTAGTCATACATTTAGGCCAAAATGTATTCGGCCACATGTCTTTGGTAACAAAAATGTCAATAAGCGTATATTTATTGGTTTGCGCAAAAGTTATAGCGTCTACAAACTAGGGTACATTTTCTGGAATTTACACAGCTTTTAGTTTATGACTGCCTATCTCACTCTTGAGGTGCTAAAATGGCAGGGCAGTACAACCCCCCCCCCCCAAATGACCCCATTTTGGAAAGTAGACACCCCAAGGAAATTGCTGTGATTCATGTTGAGCCCACTGAATATTACATTTTTTTGACCCAAGTGATTGAATAATGATAAAAAAAAAAAAAATTACAAAAAGGTGTCACTAAATGATATATTGCTCACACATCCCATGGTTATATGTGGAATTGCACCCCAAAATACACATAGCTGCTTCTCCTGAGTATGGGGATACCACATGTGTGGGACTTTTTGGGAGCCTAGCCACGTACGGGGCCCCGAAAACCAAGCACCACCTTCAGGATATCTAAGGGCATAAATTTTTGATTTCACTCCTCACTACATATCACAGTTTTGAAGGCCATAAAATGCCAAGATGGCACAAAACCCCCCAAATGACCCAATTTTGGAAAGTAAACACCCCAAGCTATTTGCTGAGAGGCAAAATGAGTCCATGGAATATTTTATATTTTGACATAAGTTGCGGGAAAATGACAAACTTTTTTTTTTTTCGCACAAAGTTGTCACTAAATTATATATTGCTCAAACATGCCATGGGCATATGTAGAATTACACCCTAAAATACATTCTGTTGCTTCTCCTGAGTACGGGGATACCACATGTGTGGGACTTTTTGGGAGCCTAGCTGCATACGGGGCCCCGAAAACCAATCACCGCCTTCAGGCTTTCTAAGGGCGTAAATTTTTGATTTTACTCCTCACTACCTATCACAGTTTTGTAGGCTATAAAATGCCAAGATAGCACAAAACCCCCCCAAATAACCCCATTTTGGAAAGTAGACATCCCAAGCTATTTGCTGAGAGGCATGGTGAGTATTTTGCAGCTCTCATTTGTTTTTGAAAATGAAGAAAGACAAGAAAAATGATTTTTTTTTTCTTTTTTCAATTTTCAAAACTTTTTGACAAAAAGTGAGGTCTGCAAAATACTCACCATACCACTCAGCAAATATCTTGGGGTGTCTACTTTCCAAAATGGGGTCATTTGGGAGAGGGGGGGGGGTGGTGGTGTCATCTGGGCATTCCATGGCCTCCTAAACTGTCATAGGCAGTGAAGAGTGAAATCAAAAATTTACACCCTTAGAAAGCCTGAAGGTGGTGCTTGGTTTTTGGGGTCCCGTACGCGGCTAGGCTCCCAAAAAGTCTCACACATGTGGTATCCCCGAACTCAGGAGAAGCAACAGAATTTTGGGGTGTAATTTCACATATTCCCATGGCATGTTTGAGCAATATATCATTTAGTGACAACTTTGTGCAAAGAAAAAAAAAAAGTGTCTTTTTCCCACAACTTTTGTCACAATATAAAATATTCCATGGACTCGACATGCCTCTCAGCAAATAGCTTGGGATGTCTACTTTCTAAAATGGGGTCATTTGGGGGGGGGGGGGGTTGAACTGTCCTGGCATTTTATGCACAACATTTAGAAGCTTATGTCACACATCACCCACTCTTCTAACCACTTGAAGACAAAGCCTTTTTTGACACTTTTTGTTTACATGAAAAAATTATTTTTTTTGCAAGAAAATTACTTTGAACCCCCAAACATTATATATATTTTTTAAAGCAAAGGCCCTACAGATTAAAATGGTGGGTGTTTCATTTTTTTTCACACAGAATTTGCGCAGCAATTTTTCAAACGCATTTTTGGGGGAAAAAACACACTTTTTTAAATTTCAATGCACTAAAACACACTATATTTCCCAAATGTTTGATGGAATAAAAAAGATGATCTTAGGCTGAGTACATGGATACCAAACACGACATGCTTTAAAATTGCGCACAAATGTGCAGTGGTGACAAACTAAATACATTTTTAAAATCCTTTAAAAGCCTTTACAGGTTACCACTTTAGATTTACAGAGGAGGTCTACTGCTAAAATTACTGCCCTCGATCTGACCTTCGCGGTGATACCTCACATGCATGGTGCAATTTCTGTTTACATTTGACGCCAGACCGATGCTTGCGTTCACCTTTTCGCGAGAGCGGGGGGGGACAGGGGTGCTTTTTTTTTTTTTGCTTTTTTATCTTATTTTTAAACTGTTCCTTTCATTTTTATTTTTATTGTTATCTCAGGGAATGTAAATATCCCCTATGATAGCAATAGGTAGTGACAGGTACTCTTTTTTGAAAAAAATGGGGTCTATTAGATCCTAGATCTCTCCTCTGCCCTCAAAGCATCTGACCACACCAAAATCGGTGTGATAAAATGCTTTCCCAATTTCCCAATGGAGCTGTTTACACCCGGCAAAATCTAAGTCATAAAATGCTCGTAGCTTCAGGTTTCTTAGGCCATAGAGATGATTGGAGCCATTTTGGTCTTTGATCAGCTCTATGGTCAGCTGGCTGAATCAACGGCTGCATTCTCAGGTTCCCTGTTGGGACAGGAGAGCCAGAGAAAAACATGGAATACTGTGGGGGGGGGGGCATTCCCTCCCACTGTTTGTAAAAGCAGTCTAGAGGCTAATTAGCTGCTAGGATTGCTTTTACATGAAAGCCGACCGCTGGCTGAAAAGAATAATACCAAGATGATACCTAAACCTGCAGGCATCATTCAGGTATAACCACTCAAAGTCCAGCAACATACCAGTACGTTGCTGGTGCTTGTTGGGCATATATTTTAAACTTTTTTTTCATGCAGCCTGTGGGCTGAACGAAAAAAAGAGATTGATCGGTAGGTATGCCCACCATTAGAATACCTCCCTTCATCCACCCACTTCTAATGATGGGCATACATGCACTGTTTATATATGCCGAAGCATGGGTAGGAGCAAATCGCTCCTCCGCCCCTGCTGCCCCCATGCTTTGGCATATATGCTCTTTTTTTAGCTGTGGTGGTGAAATCACCTCCTACAGCGCTGGAGTCATGGCTTTATGTATCGTGGGAGCAAACGCTGTTGCTGTCAAGATAAATAAATCCGCACTGCAACTGAATGGCGTACCTGCTAAGCAAATGATGGTTAACAATAAAACAAAATAACATTACAGTACAACAGTAATGCCGCGTACACACGGTCGGACTTTTCGTCTACAAAAATCCAACGGACGCCGATGGACTAAAGCTGGCTGGTAATCCGATCGTGTGTGGGCTTCTCCGGACTTTCAGCAGACTTTTTCAGCCTCAAATCCGACGGACTTTAGATTTGAAACATGCTTCAAATCTTTACGTCGTAACTACGACGGACCCCGAAATCCGCTCGTCTGTGTGCTAGTCCGACGGACAAAAACCCATGCTAGGGCAGCTATTGGCTACTGGCTATGAACTTCCTTATTTTAGTCCGGTGTACGTCATCACGTACGAATCCGTCGGACTTTTGTGTGGTCATGTGTAGGCAAGTCCGTTCGTTAGAAAGTCTGCTGCAAGTCCGCCGGAAGTCTGTCGGACAGGCTGTCGGACTTTTGTAGACGAAAAGTCCGACCGTGTGTACGCGGCATTAGACTTACCATACCTGCAAAGCAAATACAAAAAAAAATGGTAAAAAATAAAACATTTTTTAATGCAACCTGTGCCTAAAATATATATATGCCGAAGCATGGGGGCATCCTCCTGCAAAAGCTAGGAGCGAATCGCTCCTCTGTTCCTGCTGCCCCCATGCTTCGGCATATATGCTGAAGTATGTAACTGTGGTGGTGAAATCACCTCCGACAGCGCTGGAGTCACGGCTTTATGTATCGTGGGAGCAAACGCTGTTGCTGTCAAGATAAAAAAAATCCGCTCTGCAGCTGAATGGCGTACCTGAAAACAAAAAAATGGTTAACAATAAAACACAGTAAACAGTAAGGTATAAAAAAATTGCATATCTGAAAAGCAAACATGATAAAACATAATAATAATAAAACATTGCAGAATAGAATACAGTAAAAAAGAGCAGAACAATAGAGAGAGAATAGAGAGAGAGAACAATAAAACAACAACTATTTTTGTTTTTTTATTTTATATATTCTTTTGTGTTTTTTTTTTTTTTTTTTTTTTTTTTTTACACTTTTTTTTTTCAACTGTAACTTTTGCAACTGGTACCAGGTTCGGGTCTCTCAAAATGCGATGGCATCTTGGGAGACCCTGTGAAAGTGTGCCTAGTCTGTGCAGTGCTGTACCCTACGCTAAAACTTAACTAGTGTATGGTAACGTTCAAAACATTCACCAATGCAAAGACCAGAATTGTCAGGACAGGAGGGATAATAATAGCGGGTGTCATGCCTATATCTGCGTATGCTGCAGACACGACATCTTCTTTCGGGGGCTAGTTGGCTAGGGGTACTCAGGAGGACATAAGGAAAATGCCTCTCATGCAGCCGGCTTACTGCATTTGGTTGGAGAAGGTGAGGTGGAGCACCGTCTGGAAACAGAAGGGCTCTGACGATCTCTTCCTGGAATTTAAGGAAGGATCCAGTCCGTCCTGAAGCTCTGTATAGCACATGAGCGTTTAGCAAAGCCAATTGAAATAAATAAACAGACACTTTCTTGTACCAGCATCTGGCCTTACGGGCAACTAGGTACGGCGCCAACAACTGGTCGTTGAGGTCCACCCCTCCCATGTTAAGGTTATATTCGTGGACACAGAGGGGTTTCTCCACAACACCAGTCGCCGTAGGAATTTGGACCGTCGTGTCTGCATGAAGGGAGATAAGAACGAAAACATTCTTATTATCCCTCCACTTCATAGTGAGCAAATTATTACACTGCAAGCAGGCTCTCTCCCCCAGCCTAAGACGGGAATCTACAAGCCGCTGGGGAAAGCCCCGGCGATTAGGTCGCACGGTGCCACATGCTCCAATCTGATGATCAAACAGGTGACTAAAAAGTGGCACACTCGTGTAATAATTGTCCACGTACAAGTGGTACCCCTTTCCGAATAAGGGTGACACCAAGTCCCACACAATCTTGCCAGCACTTCCTATGTAGTCAGGGCAGTTTGTCGGCTCTACGTGACTATCTTTTCCCTCGTAAACCATAAAACTACATGTATAGCCTGAGGCCCTGTCACAGAGCTTATACATCTTGACCCCGTATCTGTCACGCTTGCTGGGAAAGTACTGTTTGAATGACAAGCGGCCAGAAAACTTAATCAGGGACTCATCAAGGCAGACAACTTGATGGGGCGTAAACAAGTCTGTAAAACGTTGGTTGAAGTAGTTAACGAGGGCCGAATTTTGTAGAGCCGATCATATCCAGGGTCTCCATGAGGACGACAGAGTTCATTGTTGTTGAAGTGCATGAACCGCAAAATCTGCTCGTACCGTGCCCTGGTCATGGAGGCAGAGAACAAGGGCATATGGTGAATTGGGTCAGTGGACCAATATGACCGCAACTCACTCTTTTTAGTTATGCCCATGTTGAGGGAAAGGCTCAGAAAGATCTTAAATTCAGAAACCGTAATTGGTTTCCAATCTCTGGCAAGGGAGGACTGGGGAATAGTGGCGATGTGTTGACCAGCGTACAAATTGCTTTGGTCCACAATAGATCTATAGAGATCTTCGGTGAAAAACAGCGAATAAAAATCAAGTGACGTAAAATCAACTGTTTCCACCTGAATGCCGGGTTGGCCAGTGAATGGGGGTTAGTACGGGTGCTGCAGAAGTGGTGGGTTCCCAATTAGGATTGGCGAATGCAGCAGCAAGGGCACTAGGGGCATGACGGGCCTGTGTTCGTCTTCTTCTTGGTGGCAGCGGGACACTACTTGTGCTTGCCACCTAACCAGCTTGAACTGCACTTATGGGACTCGCCACGTCACCAAGTGTTACTGCAGTGCTGGATGTACGACCAGGGTGTACTAGGCTGCTGGTGCTTGCCAGTTCACCAGAAGAAATAGCGGCGCTAGTACTGCTCTGCTCCATACGAGGGACCTGCACCTCAACAACAGCAGAAGAAGTTCGGGGTCTGGTACGCCTGACCTTGTCAGGGACCACAACTCCGTCATCAGAGCTATCTGTCATGGAGCCACTGTCCTCTACAGGATCGTATTCTGAGCCTGAATCTGACAGATGAGTGACTTCCTCTTCACTATCTGTCATGCTCAGAAACGTGTAGGCCTCTTCACTAGCGTACCTTCGATTTGCCATTTTGGGCTCTAAATTTAGTGGTACACTAGTGAGACTCACAGGTAAAAAAGCTCCTGACTGTTGGCGACTGTATCAAAACGCTACCAAAAAAACTGTTAGCGATTGCAGGGATCAGGCCTGACTCTGCGAACGCTGCAGTTATGTGTGTTTAGTGTTTTGTAAGTGACAGTGATCGATCGATACTGCACTTGGGTGGGCTGGGCTGGGCCGAGGGGCAAAACGCAGGTGCTAGCAGGTATCTGGGCTGATCCCGCTAACACTGCATTTTTGGGAACCCTAAACTGCTGGGGACGCTAGTATAGATCTGATCGGATCAGATATTGATCCCTTCAGATACTATACCACTAAGGGAGGTGTATGCTGCGTGCGTGGGTGTTAGTGCTACTGGCACTAACCTGACGCTGCCTGGGGCGACGCAGACCCTATCTGACCCTAAAACTTAACTTAAATCACCCGCCTGGCGATCAGGGGGTTAAACCTTTATTAGGTAATAAACGGCGGGTGCCCTGACACTATAAAAAATAAACTAACTAACCAGTGTCACCCGTAACAGTTATGCGGTGATCACTGGTGAAAGGGTTAACTAGGGGGCAATCAGGGGGTTAAAACCTTTATTAGGAAGTATATAAGGGTCCCTGACGCTATAAAACGCTGATGGCGAACCTAAATACTTACCTCCCTAACTAGCGTCACCAGTGGCACTAATACAGCGATCAGAAAATCGATCGTTTAGTGACTCTGGCGACGGGGGGTGATCAAGGGGTTAACCTTTATTGGGGGGGTTAGGGGGTATCCTAGACCTAAAGGGGGCTAATACTAACTGCCCTACCACTTATAACTGTCACAAACTGACACCAATGCAATAATCAGAAAAAAAAAAACTGCTATTGGTGTCACTGTGACAGGGGGTACAGAGGGGTGATCGGGAGGTGATCGGGGGGTGATGAGGGGTGAAATGTGTGCCTAGAGTGTTCTACTATTAGTGTAGTGTTGGTGCACTTACTTGATGTCTTCTCTCCTCCGTGCCGGAACGGAAAAGACCAACTCAAGGAGAGATGACATCACTTCCTCTGCCGCTGTTTACATTTCAGAGGCAGAGGAACAATGTAATTGGCTGGGAGCGATCGCGAGGGGGTGGCCACGAATGGATGGCCTCCCCCTCACCTCTGATCACTCAGGGAAAGATGCCGACCGCCTCGGGCACTGGGGGGGGTCCGACCGGAACCCTCACCCGCGGGAGGCAAGTAACGTACCCATACGTTACCTTGCCTGCCCGTGCCATTCTGCCGACGTACATCGTCGTGAGGCGGTTGGCAAGTGGTTAATGGCTGCAGATGGGTACTGAGCAGGGTGCATTGATGGGCAATTTAGAGGCTGCAGATGGGCACTGAGCAGGGTGCATTGATGAGCTGTGACCCTAATTTTGCTTCAAAATTCTTTATTTAAAATGTAAGTTTTTTCCTTAAACTTCCCTCCTAAAATTGGGGTGCGTGTTATACGCCTATGCGCATTATACACCGATAAATACGGTAATTCTTTTTTTTTCAAGAAAGTATACAAGTTTATGTTAAATTACTCTTTATATGGCAACTCCAGCCAAAATTGTATTTATTTTGTATGTGGCGGAAAAATGTTTGGAGCATCTATCAGATTTTTATTGCTTTCTTTGCCCTTTTGGGAAATTTCCACGGACTTCCTGTTAGGACATGAAGTGATGCGAAATTTCTCCAATCAGAGCAAAGACAAAAACACAAAACAAATTTTTAGTAGTAATGTGAAAATGATTAAGGTGACCATACTCTAGTAGATTTTCTAGCAAACATTCATACAAAGATTCTCATCAGTACATTCAATGACTTGCTGAATGACCTTTAAATGTACTTAAAAAAATAGGATTTTTTTATAACAGTTTACCTGTAAAATCCTTTTCTTTCGATGGACATCATGGGACACAGAGCCTCAGTAATAACTGATGGGTTATTTAGGTATCACTAGGTGATTGGACACTGGTCACACCCTAAACAGGAAGTTCAACCCCCTATATAATCAGGGATACCTCAGTTTTGTAGCCAAGCAATATAAGTGTATTAGAAGAGGGGCGGTCCCGTGATGTCCATCGAAAGAAAAGGATTTTACAGGTAAGCTGTTATAAAAAATCCTATTTTCTTTCTCGAACATCATGGGACACAGTAATAACTGATGGGATGTCCCAGAGCAATGCTACCTGAGGGGAGGGGAACCACAACCAAGTAGGGTGCAATCAGACCTGAGGACCCTGTACCGCTGCCTGCAGCACACTACGCCCAAAGGCGATATCCTCATGCCTGGACATTCACAAATCTGGTGAATGTATGAACTGAAGACCAGGTTGCGGTCTTGCAGATTTGAGCCATAGAGGCCCAGTGATGCACTGCCCAAGAAGCACCAATAGCTCCTGTGGAATGTGCTTTGATCTAAAACAGAGTAATCTTCTGTTTCAAACTGTAAGCCTGAATAATCAATTGTCAAATCCATTTAGAAATGGTAGATTTTGACGCTGCCTGTCCTCTATTGGGACCCTCTGGCAGCACAAACAAAACATCCATTTTGCGAATTTGAGCAGTTGCCTCCAGATAGGCCTTGCATGCTCTTACTACATCCAAAGAATGTAGTGACCTTTCTTCCGAAGAACAGGGATCTGGAAAAAAGGAAGGCAGAACAATGTCTTGGTTTAGATGAAAATCTGAAACCACCTTCGGTAAAAAACTAGGATGAGGGCGCAATACCACTCTATCCTTGTGCATAATCAAATAAGGCTCTTTACAGGAAAGAGCTGCTAATTCTGATACTCTTCTAGCAGAAGTGTTGGCTACCATTAAAATTAACTTCCTTGTCAGCAAGACCAAAGGAATCTGACGTATTGGTTCAAAGGGCTGTTTCTGTAAAACAGACAGAACCAAGTTCAAGTCCCAGGGGTTTAGGGGTGCCTTAACCGGAGGATTAAGACGCATCACCCCCTGCATAAAGTTTCGGACCAAAGAATGCGAAGCAAGTGGCCGTTGAAATACTGATGAGGCCGAGACCTGGCCCTTGATGGTACTCAAGGCCAGCTTCATCTCTAATCCAAATTGTAGAAAATCAAGAATTCTACCAATCACATATTTTCTAAGATGCCAACCCCTGGATTCACACCAGGATACATAAGCTTTCCAGACTCTATGATAAATTACTCTGGAAGCCGGCTTCCTTGCATTGATCAAGGTAGATATCACAGGACCTGAAACCCCACGGCTCTTCAGAACCTGGGTTTCAATAGCCAAACCGTCAATTTTAACGTTTGTAAGGCAGGATGGAACGCTGGACCCTGAGATAACAGGTCTGGGCTTGACGGTAGGGTCCACGGGGAACCCACCGTCATTCTTACTATTTCTGTTTACCAAGTCCTCCTGGGCCAAGAGGGGCTACCAGAAGTACCGACCTTCCTGCCTGATCCTGCGAAGGAATCGGCAGTAACAGAATATGCGGGAATGCATAAATCAGTGAGAACCGATGCCACGGAATCACCACCGCATCCGTCCCGTATGCAAGAGGATCTTTTGTCTCTGCCACAAACTTGATATAAGCCACTGTTGTGGCATAGTCAGACTGGATCCTGACTGGGCAACCCTGTAGCCTGAGAGTCCAGGCCTTTAGGGATAGATATGCCGCACGGATCTCCAGAATGTTGATGGGTAGAGACCTCTCGGTCTTGGACCATGCCCCTTGGTCCGCAGACTGTTTCAGAACTGCTCCCCAACCCGAAAGATTGGCATCCATTGTTACCACCGTCCAGGTGACCGGTAGGAAGGATTTTCCTTTCTGCAAGCTTTCGGGTATTAACCACCAATTAAGGTACTGATGCACTGCATGAGACAAGTGCATCGGAAAATCTAATGCCTGAACCTTCTTGTTCCAGACCGACAGGATACTGTGTTGCAACAGTCCTGACTGAAACTGAGCATAGGGAACTGCTTCGAACGAAACTACCCTCTTTCCCAGCAGCCTTATACAAAGGCGGACAGAAGGACCCTTCTTGGTCCTGACTACCAGAATCAGCTCCCTAAAGGCAGTGATCTTTGCCTGAGGTAAAAATACCTTCTTCCTGGCTTGTATCTATGATCAGACCCAAATACTCCAGTTTTATTACTGGTTTTAGGAAAGATCTTTCTAGGTTGAGGATCCAACCTAGGTGTTCCAGATACTTGGCTGTGGTCCTCAAGTTCCCGTTCAACGAGGCTACCGACCGGTCTATCAAGAGCAGGTCGTCTAGGTATGCTATGACAGTTATACCCTGAGCCCTTAATCTGGCCAGAGAAGGAGCCAAGATCTTTGTGAACACTCGAGGTGCAGTGGCTATCCCGAAAGGCAGAGCCACAAACTGGAAATGACACCCTCCTATCTCGAAGTGCAGAAACTTCTGATGAGCAGGAAAAATGGGCATATGCAGATATGCATCTCTGATGTCTATCGATGCCAGCAAATTCTCCTCCCTGCAGGATGGAGACTACTGTCCGAATTGATTCCATGCGGAAGGACCGAATCTTTAGGAATCGATTCAGATCCCTTAGATCCAGAATGGGTCTGACAACCCCATTTGGCTTTTGGACTGTAAAAAGGTTGGGATAAAAACCCAATCCTTGATCCTTCGCGGGAACCACCATAATGACCTCTTGCGACAAAAGTCGCTCTAACGCTAGAAGGAGCGACTGCTTCTTCTCTGGATCTCTGGGGACACTTGATCTGAGGAAACGAGGAGAGGGAAACTCTTGGAACTCCAGTTTGTAACCTAAGGTTACTGTGGAGATTACCCATCTGTCCTGAACTCCTCCTGCCAGAGCTTTTGAGAACTGTAGCAGTCTTCCCCCCACTCGAACGAGCGGGGGCGCCCCTTCATAAAGAGGCCTTAGAGTCCTGTCTAGCAGGCTTCTTCCCCAAGGACTTCTTTGTCTCTGGGGTTTGACTCTTGTTTCTTGACCCAGACGGAGAAAGCCGTCGTGACTGCCTAGAGGCTGATGCCCCTGGCACTGGGGAAAAGAGTCCGTTTGAAAGAGGGACGCTTACTCCTCTTCTTAACAGGTAAGAGAGTGCTCTCCCACTAGAGAACCTTTGAATATAATTATCCAAGTCTTCTCCAAACAACCTTGCACCATGAAATGGAAATCCAGCCAGAAGTTTCTTACATGGTGCTTCAGCTGACCAATTTTTCAACCATAAGATTCTACGCATACGCACCAACCCAAGTGAAAAACGAGGGGTTTGCATGATAGAATCTCTAATGGCGTAAACAGCAAAACATAAGGCGGCTGGAAGGTTAGCCAACCCCTGGGCCTGCTGTTCAAGTAAAACTTTGATGACCTGCTTAACATGGTCTCTTAAGTATTGACAGACTCCGATCGCTGCCACTGCAGGTTGAACTACTGAACCTGCTAAGGAGAAAATATCCTTCAATAGGGATTCCATCCTTTTATCCACAGGATCCCTGAGCCTCTGAGCATTGTCTACAGGACAAGTCAGACTACAGAGGAAATGGCGGCATCAACGGCCGGTATCCCCCACATCTTTATAAACATTTCTTCCATAGGATAAAGTGTTGAAAACTTTTTCAGGCGGAAAAAACGTTTATCTGGGTGATCCCACTCAGAATAAATGAGCTTTTTCAAGTAAATTATGAACAGGAAAAGCATGTGTTAGAGGAGGCTTCAGTGACCCCAAAGAAATAGAGGGTTCTTCAACTGATTCAGATACGGGTACTTTAAATGTGGAGCGGACCAATCCAGCAAGGATCTGTACTAAAACTTTCTCATCCTGAGAAGAGGGCCCTTCTCCACTTGATTCCTCAGAGAAGGAATCATCCGTCCATCCCTATCCTCTGAAAGGGATTTTCTCCCCTATCCCAGAGCTCCTCTCCTGAGGGTCCCGGGTAACAGAGGAAGACCTAGTGCATTTTCTTCCACTGAGTGAAGATGCAACTACGGCCATTAATCTTTCCTCTAGACCATTAATGGTTGAGGAAAAAACCTCCTGTGTAATGTATACAGGGGCTGAAGTGCCAGAAACAGGTGTAGCCCCTGACCCCAACGGCTCTCCCTGGCTAGCTGTCCCTGGCCCCTAAGGGGGGAAGGTGTTGCAGAAAGGGAGTCCTCAGAACCTGAAGGAACTTGAAGGAGATCCCCTAGAGTCTCTGGTTCTTGGGGTATTTGAGCCTCTTCTACCCATAGTGCAAAGCAACAAGGTGGAGGTATCACAAAATGAACACTGACTGCTGAGCGATGTAGTCTGGCAAAAGCCTTGCTACCAAATGCCCAGTCTGGTGTTCCCTTAGTAAATGCTGCCTAGGAGAATGCCTGTGTCCCACCTTACATGCGACCATCGGCTCTGTGTCCCTCCAAAGGCTTTGTGCACCTGTAAAGTGTGCCTTTAATAGCCTGCAGCCTGCAATGTGGGCGTCTGAGCACGCTGGACGCTGTGCTGACGCCCCCCCCATACCGCCCCCCCTTCGTTTTTCAAAAAAACCTGCGCTTCCCGCGCGAGCCAACCCTCCGGGACAAGCATGGAGGGAAGGCTGGGGTGGAGGAGGAAGGAGAGAGGCCGGCAATGATGGGGCCTGCATGTGGCAATGGCGGCGGCGGCGGTGATAGTGCGGTGTATAACCGCCTCACAGACCACCTGCGGCCTCCCCCTAGTCTGGGGGGAATATCCCTGAGGAGAGCCTCCCATCCTACCTGGAGCCGGCTGGAGGAGCTTGTGCAGCGTGAAAACACTGAGACAGACATCATGAGAAGGTATGTGCTCTTGGCAGCCCCCGGTGGCGACAATAGGCATAGCATGCATTTACTTTAAAGGAGAAATCCTACTAGAATTAAAAATTCTGTGGAATCTCCCTTACCTTATCCAGCCGCAGGGTTCTGTTATACAGACCCAATCTTCACCTCTCATGGTGGGCTCCGTTTGAAAAAAACCTTCAGAGACTGAGGCCCCCTACAGATAGGGGGATCCACAGTTCTGGGCCTGTAAAGCACCCGGCCAGAAATAAGGATATAAAACCATTTTCTGATATGCGGGGTCCAGCTCTCTAAAAAGAGGAAGCGTTACAGGTAAAACCTTGTTTCTTCGGACACGAGGCCCGGGTACCATCCAATTCGGCCTAGAAAGGACACTTTGAAATGGATCCTGTTCGCCTGGCTTGCCCCAGTATAGGATATAGGATATTTTCTTTGGAGCTCAGCACAGGACATCTTTACACGTCCATCACCTAAGACACTGGCGTAAAAACGGAGGTATCCCTGCAAGGGGGAGGGATTATATAGGGGGTTGAACTTCCTGTTTAGGGTGTGACCAGTGTCCAATCACCTAGTGATACTTATATAACCCATCAGTTATTACTGAGGCTCTGTGTCCCGTGATGTTCGAGAAAGAAAAACATTTGTCTTTGGAATGAATGGACTTTACCAGACTAAAACCACCTTTACTATTAGAAATGCATTAATTCACAAAGAATTTTCCATCCTGACAGTAGAATTTTCTCAACACTCTGGTCGAAAATGATCGTTGATTTGACCTACTAACCATTAGAAAATTGAATGAAACCTTTTAGACCTTCTTACAATGTTAGGTGATGAGGAAGCGACATAGCACCTCCTCACCATCCTCAAATGACCTCTGAAGAGTGTTCCGCCATGCATCTCTCCTCAGATGATGCGTAAACAAGCCCTTAGAGATGCCAGTAAGACCCAGCAGAGGATCAAACCTTGGCTCATTCCAACCAAAATGTATTATAAACTTTGGGTAAAGTTCTACTTTCTGTAAACAGGATATTATTACAAGACTACAATTTTTGATGTTCAGTTGAATCATAATTTTAGTCTTAACACAGACATTATATGTTATTCAGTACATATCCAGATATCATGTTTGCAGACTTACAGAAATTGTGAGTCAATCAATATATATGTCAGCCATTTGGCACAGACGTCACTATATGTGAGTCTGTTCAGCTGTTCTCCCGCTCGCCTACTTGTGTCAGGTGTTATCAATTGATGCCAGAGTGCTGTGGACAGTCAGCACAGTGTTATCAGGAACCATTGCTGAACCTCATTCTTAGAATTCACCCATTTAAAGAGGTAAGCGACACTAACTAAACTTTCTTATTTAATATCTATTAATGTCAGATATTTTTTAAGGCATATAGTATAAATAGGTGTAAAGGGAGAGGGGGATACAGCCAAGGGGGATACTGCTTTGGATATAAAGAAGGACTGTTGTTTTGTGCTTGGGATTTAGTGTTGTAAAAATAAAATATTCAAGCATGGGTTGTAAAAGTAATGCATGAAAAAATATCAGCATTGGTATTCCTCCATCCTGATTTGTACCTGTATTTGTGTATATTGATACATGATTGGTTCATTACTCATATGTATGTACTATAAATGATTATAGAGCTGCTGTTGTTTATCCACTTACAGGGAAAGTGTACATGGGTACACAACAGCATTTCTATGTCAGCTTTTTTTTATTATTATTATTTTTTTTATATAAATATATAAAAAAGAGGTCACACTTATCTACTCTGTGCAATATTGCACAGGAAGTTTGCTTACCTCCTTTTCTGGCAGTCCCTGCCACCACTGTCAACTATTCCCTCCTTCAGGTGCCTCCTGTAGCAAGCTGGGCCCTAAGAAGGCTCCCGTTGGGTCTCAAGCCGGGCTATGTGTGTCTATAGGCACATACACAGTGCTGGTAAGCCATCACCCCCCCGTTCCCTCCTCACAGGAGTTTGACTGATGGCAGCAGGAGTCTATGGCATCCTGTGAGATCAGAAAGAGACAGGAGGAGTGATGCTGCATTCAAGACAGCACTGGAGTGCTGAGAAAAGTAAGGTAATGCCCGGTACACACGATGAGATTATCGGACGAATGATCGTCCGTTTTTTTTTTACATGCTAATCTCAGATCGAATCTGATGAGTTTACTAAAGTCACCAAAAATTCCCGTACGACAGAAAAAAAAATTGAAAGTGATGTCATGTGTTGTAATGCATTTGTATTGCATTTTCGAACGATAGCTGTACCGATTAAACGAAAGTCGTACGATGTGACATTGTACGAAAAAATTTTTTCGTGCATGTCCGATAGAATAATATCGGATGAACTGTCATGATCGGCTCTCGAAAGCTCTGTACTAACGATCTGATTATTGTACGATCGCTTAGAAAGCGGTATTTTCCTGATTGTGTGTACGGGGCTTAAGTGTTTGGCAACTGGCGGGGGGGAAGTAGTGGGGTGTTTTTTGTTTTTTACCTTGATGCAGAGAATGCATTAAGGTAAAACATGTTTAGACTTTAAAGCACTGCATCTGAACACCATAAACCAAAACCACTATTAAATTTATTTTTTTAAATCTTTTATTTAATAAATTCATGTTTATTTTTCAAAGCAAACTCACCAATCCATTCATGTCTCCATTCTTTATTGTGCTTGAGAAATCACTTTGAAAAACACCTCCCTAACATTTCTGGCTATGGCCATCTTGAGTAAGGATAAATGATTTATGTAGCATTTACTTTCTGCAATCCATCCGCCCTTAGCTCAGGTATGCAAGAAGGAAGGTATGCTTGGCTGGGATAACCCCTCTTACCTTCATGTACATTCCTGGGATGTATGACATTATTAGCCTAGGCCAAAAATAAGGAAGTCACATAAGAAATTTAAAAAATGGTCAATGTTGATTGAGAGAATGAGGTTCTGCTTTAAAGTAGATACAGCAAACCCTTTTTATGTTATGATTGCTGCCTGTAACCTAACTGGGGAGACTCATCCACTCTATTTGTCCTAATGACCATTGTTACTGAGACAGAAAGTGTGAAATGAGAAAAATCTATACTTTTACAGTAGTCCCCAGTAGAAGAGGTAAGGGTAATCATACAATAAGGCCCTTCGTTTCCATGGTATGGGTTTTTAGAGGGGAATTCCCCTGACTTTGGAGATTTTTGCTTTCACTTTCTGGGGTGTCTCCAGCACAGGAAGTAAAGGGAAGGCTCCCAAAGTGGCAGAGGCGCTGAAAAAATTGGATTGTAAAAGAGAAATAGGGGTTCCCCCCCAAAAAATTATACTTCCCTAGGTAAATGCAATATTGACTTGATGCTGCAGCTGTTCCCCGCCACCTCTACACTGAGAACTGAGCAATCAAACACCGCTGATTGCTATGTTCTCTCCTCCACTCTGAGCAGAGAGCAGGGACTGTCAGTTACCAGCTCTATGCTCTGCTCTTCCAGCACTCACTGGAGCGCTGGGCTGTGTAGGGGGCGAGAGCGGCTGGCTCAGTCTCCCAGCAGCTTCCTGAGAGGCTGAGCCAGCAACCAGTCCAGGCTGCTTTGTGAATCCAAACTGTAAAGTCAGGATCGATCCAGCGGCTGGACTGGCTGAGTGACATCAGCTGACAGTGGACTTTAGCCCGCTGTCGGCTGAAAGTGGGTCACAGGAGTGCAGAATAAACTGCACTCCTGTGATCCATAGTAGTAAAATGAAAAGTGTTAGGGTGCGCTTTACATTTAGTGATAGTTTAGGGTCAGGACACTTGTGGGGGGACACTCTTTTTGTTTCTTAACACTGTGCTATGAACTACTGACATGGAAATGAAAACACCATAGGTTTACTGCCAAATGGCACGTGTGTATGTGACTAGAGCCAAAAAAAAAAATAGCTTTTTTTTGTTTGTATGAAGAATAAATAGTGTAGAGAACATTTTTTCATTGAGGCAGTCTGATGTACAATGTAATGTGTACAGTGGAACAATCGTTTGTGTAATGTGTACAGTGGAACAATCTTTACTGTAGTAGGGCCAGTTAGGTGTTGCTGCTGATTGGTCATTTTAGGTTCATGCATGCTCCTTGAGCTGCCGCCCCGTCGAAGCTCTAAGATGTTGATGTTGTGATAATGTTAGCTCCTTCTACTTGCCCTTCAGGCTCACATTTCCAACGAAGGAAAAAAAAAGTTGACAGTTGTAATTTTTGCCCCTCCTTCTCATTCAGAACTATCCAAGGAACCGGAATCTCAGTGAATAACATCAGCACTTTCGCATCAATGACACTAATGTTCCAATTAAAGATCTCAAGGGCATGTTTAAATAACCAGATTCTACTGCTTGGTCTAGTAAGGGCTGCACCTCCCTAGTTTTTGACTGGTGGTCTGACACTCACCCACTGTAAATGAATGGAAAGTCCATTAGAAACCAACAAATAGACCAGATCAGATGCACTATATATGCATATGGCAGCTCTTATTTCATCTCTTACTATGATTAGTAAACAACGTCTGGCATTTGACCGCTAGGTAAATATACCGAGTAGACGCATTGCCTTCCTTACAAGAAGGGTTATGAAATCGTATTCAAAGATGCTGTCTGTTTTTCCTACTCATATATCCATGTGTTTATTTGTCTTTTGTATACTCACATACCATACCATAGGTATTGTAAAAGTCTATGTTGTATTATAAATGCTTATTTAAGTGACACTAAACTCTGGCTTAAAAAAATGTTATTTAGTGTATTCAGGTATGTATTCATAACTCAAAAGAATACATTCTATTGCTCTCAGCCTCCTCCAAATATTATTTTTTTTGCTGCTGTGATCCAACTTCCTGTTAGATGGTGGCTACGTTTGTTCTCCATAGTCTCACTCCAAGTAGAAGTGTAGCCACCCTCTCTTTCTCACTACCAAGATGGACTATGGGATGTGTGGTGTACATGGAGCAGTGCACAGCATGGTCATTTATGGTGGCTCTTTTTTCTAGTGTAGCACTAACTCACGGTGGAGCTGCTGATTTAAAGCGGGCTGTTACCGTTACCTTTTTACCTGTAATTTCACCAACACCGAACTTAGAGTCCATGTTAACCTTATTATCAGACAATGTAGGCACCAGTCACTTGAGTACTTTTCCAATGCTTTAATGGGAGATAACTGGAAGAAGTAGCAGGAAAGAGGTAGAAGAAGAGTTGCAGGGAAGTTCAAATACCTTTTCTTGGTGTAGCACTAAGGAATTGAAATCTCAAGGGTGAATATATCCTCCGTTCAGGATTAAATCTTTGCCCAGCCGGATAGGTCTCTATCACTAACCTAGCAGCTAAAACGTAGCACGAACAAAAAGTCTCTGCCACAGACTTGAGTGAAACAAAACTGTACGATCCTCTGCCACAGGATGTAGTAGTTTTCGATGAACAGCAAAACACAGTACCAGAACCTTTAAGCTGACCCGGCAGTACTTGTGCGGTAGATTAGTTTAAGATGCGTCCTCAAATCAGGTCACCAGGCCCTTCTTAAGACCAGCCTTGCACGGTTCCTTCCAAGATGGGTCCTCCCCTGGATCTTCCCAAAAGTCCGGCTTCTTCCCGCAGGATAGACAGCACAGGACCATCCCAGCGATAGCAGGCCCCAGACAGGCTTCTGGGCCTATCCGCACGGCTGCCGCAACGCAACCCTCCAGGCCGGAGGGCCGCGAGGTAGAACTCACTAACACATACCTTTAGGCCAGGAGGGCCACGAGGTAAAGCTCCCAGAAACATGGCGTCTGTCCCATAAATACTCTCTCCCAGAATGCAACCCGAAGGTCCACCTCCGCCGAGTTGTCTACAGGACAGAAGAGCACTCATATACTTCAGCTTGTTGCTTTCCAACACTGCCCCATGGTGACAACAACACCCACAGGCAGAATGTGGAACTGCACGCAACACAGCCAACCTGAAACAGAGGCTAATCTAACAATAGATTGAATCTGAACTATGTCCAGCCCAGATGACCCACTAAATTTACATATAAGCGGTAGATTGGAAAATCTACCAGCGCTACACTAGTGCTGCCTTAGTGGAGGTACTACTGTGTGCAGGCTCCCCCCAGTACTACCCTGTTACATCCAGCTGCTTTGTGTGCTGACAAGCACAGGCAGCACAGACAGGCTACAGCTAAATAAAAATTGAGATCTGCCTATCTGCTATGATTGATAGATTAGTGCTGTGAATGCGTGTTGTCAATACGCTTGTGAGTGGTGATCGGAGATGCAGTTTCAATGACGGACATAGAGAAGAGAGCGGTTGCATGCTCCCTGGCCAAAGCCAAAATCTTGGCAGCCTGTCAGTTCTCTTAAGTGAACATCCAGTAGACTAATTGCATCCAGTAGCGCACATCTGTCCCTAAATGAGGAAATCGATCCAAGTGTTATCAAATGTAAATAGCTGTGGACAGCGTCAGCCTGTCATTGATTTGTACAGGCTTCCTGTCCATGGCTGATTGGAAACACCTGGCCTTACCTGCTGCAGAAATTTGCTGATCTAAGCAGAGTATGGCTCTAATTAGCCATCTGCATGTGTCATATCCCCTTTTACGACCGTCCAAAACATATGTGTTTGGAAAAAGGGTGGGCTTTAACGTACACATGCCACACACATGCGTCACTAGGCAGCCAATGTTTTTGTGCTGAGAGTATGTTCACTGCGTGCTCCCAACACAAAGATCGAGCTTGCGAAGACAGCTTTTGGTCTGAACTAAAGATCAGTAGTCAGTGAGAACTGGTTTTAGACATTAATGGCTGTGTGTTGAGTTATTTTGATGGGAACAGCAAATTTACATTGTTATACAAGCTGTACACTCACTACTTTACATTGTAGCAAAGTGTAATTTCTTCAGTGTTGTCACATGAAAAGATAGAATAAAATATTTACAAAAATGTGAGGGGTGTACTCACTTTTGTGAGATATTGTATATGCATCAATGTGGTGTTCTGGGATTGCTCAATCAGTGCCCCCAGAACTGTAACCATGCTATCACTGACACTTCATGATCAACTACTGGTGATCAGTAGCCAGTAGGACGGGTTCCTGATTATGTCATCATTATACTACCCATCAGAGTGAAAGAATGAACAGGTGCCCCTCCTACTAGCCTCTGCCAACACGCCCGCTTAAAGGGTCAGTTCCTGCAAACATCAAGGGGTAAATGTCCATGGTTTGAAGACAGGTGCACTTTAAAGTGTACCTTGCATTAAAGTGCAAGATCTGCTTATCTGGGAGCATTCACCTCCAAAATAAAAAAAAAAAAAAATGTCATTAAAAAAAAAAAAAAAAAAAACATTAGTGGAAACATTTTTTAGATGGATTTTACATGTTTGCTCTTTTGTTGTTGTTATTGTATTAAACTTGTTTTGTATAATAGAGGAAAAAAGGAAGCCTTCAGTGGCTTAGTGATATCATTATGCCTCTGCATAGCAGTGCAGCAAGAAGCAGAACCTAATGAGAAAATATGGCTGCCTTCAAGTACATAAATAATTACAAATTATACATGGAAGCAAAGTATTGAAAACATAAAAAATGTTGCTTAGATCATTTACACAAAGATGATCTTTTTTAAATGCCCAACTAACAAACTTTAAAAATATTTTTTATTCCCAAAAAAGCTGAACTGTAGCCATGTTCTTCAAACCTTTGTCACCCTCTATGCAGCCATTATGGTGCATGCGCAGATATGCTGAAGGGCTCTGTTAAAAAAATAAAATTTTAAAAAATAATAAAAAAATAAATAATAAAAAAAAACTACTACACCATCCGCTTCCCTAATGACAACATCAGTATATATACACATGCACACAGACATACATGTTTTGAGCTTTGAGGTGCACACCCTAATTTAACAGGCTGTGCACCCCTATGATATGCAGTTTAAAGGGAGGGAGGAGGAAGCAGAGCAAGGGGAGATTAGTTCTAGTGTGAGCCCACTTTAAGATGTGAATATTCATATACTGTACAAGGTCAATTGCTGATAGGTAATTGGTATGTTTCTGTTCTTTAGGAATACAAGAAAATGCAAACCACAGACTTTGATCATCTGGAAATTGAACAGCAGTATAGCTGTGTGAACTCTCGCTGGGAAGCCACTGAAGATGACCTGGACAATGACAACAGCTCTGCTCGTATGTTTGAGCGATCGAGGATTAAAGCCCTTGCAGGTATGATTGGCTAACTAATAAAACATTGTTTCTACCCCAAATGTTTCTAACTATATTAAAGTTTTTTTAGAGCAGGGAGTTATTAGCTCACTGGATTTCTGGCAGGACCAACAGGTACATTTTTGCATCTATTGAACAGATATAATAAAACAAATTCAATGGTGCAGTATGTATTTCTAAGAGACAAAAAAGGGGAGCAAATAGGAGTGTATTGTTAGGTTGGTGTCATAATAAGAAGGGCTGAATAGATGTATTTGTATGCCCTTTTCCAATTCTGTCTACATGACCAATACTTCTTATGGGTAAGATATATTTTACAGCTATGCTCCACAAGAGACAGGGCAATCCACGTTACTTCAGCTTTAAAGAATACAAAATTGTCAGCCTCTACATCCTGTTCATTTGTTTTCCTTCCATGTACTGTATATATTCCTCCTCTTGGGCTCGTTTAAACTTGCTTTGGCCCTCTGAAGTGCGACCTGCGGTGAAGCGCGGGGCAGTTGTGGTGTGGCCCCATTCACTTGAATGAATGAAAGTTGCATTTGGAGGATGGTGCTGCCCACCAAAAGCAACAGTGGGGAAAGCAGTTGGGGGGTGGTAAAAAGGCATCTGAACCACGTGTTTTTACTGTCACTCAACCCCAAGTGTAAACTAAGCCTAAATCAGATTTTGTCTTACTTTCTGTTGTATTAGCACAACAGGGTGAAATCTCTACAGCAGGGCAAGACAGATATAAATTTATTTTTTATTGGCATGGGGAAGAGTAGGGACATCTGTATTATTGCCAGCTGTCTCTGAAAGCAGAATGTTAGAGGAAATCTCCAAAGAAAGAATGCATACAGTAAGAAAACCTGACAGAGGTTCCAGTCCCAATAAGGTTTTGGATAGAATCCAGTGTAAGGTCAATATGTGTTTTGCATTTCAGATGAACGTGAAGCTGTGCAAAAAAAGACGTTTACAAAATGGGTGAACTCACATCTTGCTTTTGTGAGTTGTCGGATTTCAGATCTCTACCTGGACCTAAGAGATGGACGAATGCTGATAAAATTACTTGAAGTACTCTCAGGGGAGCAGTTGGTACGTTTGCAGCACATCCTTCATATTTTATCATAGATTTATTAATATTGTACAAAACTGACAATAAATCCCACTTGAATCAGCTAAATACATTCCAGTTGCATTAAAACAAAAGGTGAGCAAAGTCTTAAAGTTTGTTTTCCTTCTAAAGCTGCTGAGCCTGAGAAGAAACACCTTTCATTGCCAGCATCTGAAGATTGGTATACTTGCCATCTATGGGAAAGCAGTGGGCTCTCTGCAGAGGTCAGGCATACCCCCAACTGAGTCAGACCTGTAGCTCTGCAGTCAGCAAAGCTCATGCTCCCTGCTGGTTGGAGAGCTTTTGGCTCTGCCTCAGCAGAGGGGGTGTCCGAAGGGATCACTGCTTCCACACAGAGAGCAAGGGCCCTTCTCTACAGCATGCTGGAAGGTGAGAGGCATTACTATTCAAGCTGTGGCTGGTTTCTGAAGAAAACACACTGTAAGATTTTAAACACATTTTTATTTTGAAAGACTTGTAATGGATTTAGCAAATTTAAAATAAGTGTTCAATTGGGCTTTAACGGGAAAGAATAGTATATTGTCAGTAAGCACATTTAAGTTTAAGGTATTATTGCAGTATTTACCTTAAAGTCGTTAACTATTAACTATTAACTATAACATAACTATTACATTTTAAATGCTTTCATTTCCATGTCATCCATGCTAAATATATAGCTGCTATACATCAGTCCTCTCTTTTGAACCCTTTAGGCTCCGTTCACATATTCTGCAAAAGCATGGGGTCCGCTGCCTCTCTGTACAGCGATTCTGGCGAGAATCAGGTGCAAATTTTTGCCTGAATTTGCACCTGAATCGGGCCAGAACATGCACAGGACCCTTTCCAAATGCACACCGCGGCCGCCCCGGAGCTGTGTGAACTGTCTCCAATGTGAGCCGGTCACACTCTCCTGTCATGCTAATTGGATGTGAGGTAACCCGCATTCAATTAGCATATATGTGAACCCAGCCTTAACGCTGGTTGTAAATATATATGTGACTGCACAGTGAGTTCTTTAACGCCAAGCTGGCACATATATGCTCACAGCTAGAGTCACTGTTCTGTGCTGGGAGCGCAATCACTTGATGCCCTGAACACTGGACCTGCACTGTTACCAACAGCTCCTAGGCCACTGTTTATGATAGTAAGCCAGTGGGACAGGCTCCCAATCATGTGATCACTGTGATATTGAATTTATTTACATTCTCATACTGTCTGCATAAATGCCATAAATGCATGGTTCCTTGCTGAATTTGATTTTATCTACCTTCTTGAAAAAACGATCCAGTGATGTCTGGGTTGTAGCTCTCATTTTTCTTTATGACATGATGACACTGGATGACATTCTGAATAGCTGCTGCAACCTTTGTGTACCATTCTACGTTTGGGTCCTGTGCCTCAAAACCTAACAGCGCCTCCTCAAATAAAGACAATCCTCTTGCCAGATTCTCTTTGGTTCGTTATTTTTTCCTCTTCATCCTTTCACTAGGCCTCCACTTCCATCAGGTCTGCATTAGTAATCTCCTTATGTTGCACTGCAAGGAGTTCAATGAAGTTGTCCCTGTTGCAGACCCCCGCCCTCAGTGTGAAAGTAACCTTAGTAGTCCTCACTACATCACCGCTGCTTTTACGATTGCTTCCATACATGCTGAAAGTTCACAACTTGAATGTTCATAAGTAGGGAACTTACTGTGGACACCCTTCTTCCCTTAAATCTATTAATCCTACACATGTTACACTTACGACAGGGATAGAAACCCTTCATTGACAGAAAAAAGGACACATTTCTAGGGGGGTCTAACACATTGGGAGCAATTTTATGATGAAGCCCTGGAGCTCCCCTGTATACAACTACAGTTTGGTCCGGCAAGAGTGGTCCTAAGACCCTATCATTTTTAAAACAGGCTAATGTCTTCTAAGATATTGGAGATCTGTCCCTAATTTTTTCTCCCAGGAAATTATCTTGGGTTTAAAAACAGGTCATTCTGCTATAAGTTACACTTTAAAGTGGAATTCAGCCTTTTGTAAAATGTGCATTTAATATTTTTTTATTTTTTTGCATTAGAGGCTGCAGAGCATTGTAACCATGATCACTGGATTGTCAGTGTAGTGCTCTGGCTACTGCAGACTCTTCCTCCTGTTCGAGGTACAGACCTTTAGATATGAACTTGGAGGAAGTATCAATGCATTATAAGTGCAATGACGTCACTGCACTTGTGCTCCATTGAGAACTGCAACTCCCTCTGCCACAGTGGCATGTGGGACTTGTATTTTTTTCATTCACAGATCTCTGCATATTAACGACCCAACTGCGTGGGAAGAGCCATATAAAAATGTGAATTTGACAGGAGCCTGCTGGGAACAGAACCCATGATTCTATAGGAGGGGGGGTGGCCAGTTTGAGGGGCTGCAGACTCTGATCATGTTTCATGGTACACCCTAAATATACAGTTCACTCCACAGGAGCTCTAAGATTGGGAGTGGAGGGGCATTACTTTGGACCGATCAGGTATCCTGCATTCTTATGTGCTGACAAGGAATATACTGACAGGAGGAGAGAGTAGAGGTATGGGATGTCCTCAACAGTCATTCGCTGTGCCTTCTTTGTCCAATCACAGGCTGGGGCGGGTTGGTAATCTAGCTATGTTGTATATTACTGCAACAGAGATAAATCAGGTCACCAGGCTGGCTGTGCTGCCTAACAAGGTTTTTAAATCTCAAATCGGTAAACTGACTTCAATATATATTCATTTAATTGATGTATTTAGCTGTTTTCCTGGAGTTCAGCTTAAAAACACAAACATTTGTCTGTTTTCCTTTGCAATTTTTCTGATACAAGTATGTGTGACTTTAGTTAATACAAACATGCAATGTTTGATCACTGTGTCATATTTTAGCCGAGAAGGACAAAGGGAAGAATGAGAATTCACTGTCTGGAAAATGTAGACAAAGCCCTCCATTTTCTCAAAGAACAGAGAGTCCATCTTGAAAACATCGGCCCTCATGACATTGTAAATGGTAACCAAAGGTTAATACTAGGGCTCATCTGGACCATCATATTACGTTTCCAGGTATGTCCTGTTTTACCAAACCCCAAATTATGGAGTTATTGAATTGAGAGAATCAGTGAACAAATAGAAACTGTTCTTGCTTGGCAAAAAAATAAGAGAGTCATCATAAGCAGTTACAAACATTATTTGAAAATAGCATTTATGAGTATTTAGCTGACCCATTACTTGGTTCATGTTTGCAGATACAAGACATTATCGTAGAGACAAAAGGTAGTGAAACTCGTTCTGCTAAAGACGCTTTGCTGCTCTGGTGTCAGATGAAGACAGCTGGGTGAGTATCAGAAAACTGTCTGTTTCACATGTTATTAGGCATCACAAGCATCAAAGTGACTTAAGGTAGCCCTACACTATACAATCTGCTTGTACCACCTCATTTAGATCTACTAATAACTATGTAGTACAGGGGCTTGCCTAAATTGGATACAAATTGATTGGTTAGATTAGCTAGGTCTTCATATTACATAGTTTTTTTAGATCTAAAATCAATTGTACAGAGATTGTATGGTGAACCCAACATCTTCCACAGATTACAGGCTGGCCTGTATCCTCCTCAATTTCCTGCAATCAGCAGGTGCCAAGGCCCTGGAGGCTACTTTTGCTGCACTGTAGTCCATCATCCAAATAACTGAAGATATTCAACTCCAGGCAAGGTTTATTGCAATGAAAGTCCAAATGCCAGTTGTCTTAATTGTTATACGAAGTCAGGATCGTAATGTTGTAAATATAGGTATGAAATGATAATTCTATATTAATCTTAATATATAGATATATATATCTATATATTAATATCAATAATAGTTAGATACCAACTCAAAGCTTCAACATAACTGCAAACATAACCTCTAACTAAACCTAAACCTACCCTCAAATATCCTTAACTTGAGCCTAAACTCTAACACTAGGGCAAAATGTATACTATATTAGTAATAAATACTACCACAATTTAACTGAAAATGCTATCACAATAAATAATTTCAGTTAAAACTTAAAACCTGCCAAATAAAATTGTTTGACAGTTGGCTGATCACAGTTTTTTACTTATGCTAGGGTATTTATCCTATACCATAAGTGGTGCTTTATTGATTTTGCCTTAAAACAAAGCAGATTATAAAAACAGAATTTATTTCCAACAGGGCTTTTTAGTACAAGCATTGCAATGACATTTTTCATTTACAAAAAGCTTTTATCAGAATGCTTACATCATACAAAATATAGTAAAATAGTAGCACATGGTCAATAGTTGATGCACAATAATAATGGATGAAATTAGCATAATATATGTTAAATCAGCAAGTGATGACAGACCAGTGCCAGATAAACTAAAGCTAAATATAAGTCTTGAATGCCAAATAAGATCAGTGATTTGACCAGTATAAAAGCGACCCTAAAGAAGATGACTATGAGTTAGCCATGGTTCCCGCTTAGCTTGGTAATTTGGAAGAGAGTCAAAAATAAGGTAATACACATGTTCCAACATGGAATCAACTCTGGTGATAATTTGTTTAAGGGGAATATTAGATGATTTCCAATTATAAGCCAATGTCCATTGTGCAGCCCCCAAGATGCTGTGGGCCGAGTTGTATCTATATGAAAGCACTGGATTGGGGAGAAACAATAAATAGTGGCAATCACATTTTTTTATATCCATATCTTTTTTTTCCTTCTAACTAATTTCCATGTAAATCTATACTTTTAGATATCCAAATGTGAATGTCACCAACTTTACATCCTGCTGGAAAGATGGCTTAGCTTTCAATGCCCTCATTCACAAACACAGGTAAGATATTGCCATGTCCAAAAGTCAACTATCTACACTGACCAAATAAAAAACTATGGTAAAACTATAAAACCTACAAGTGCTCTTCTGAAAGAAACAAACCTTGTGCTGTCCTAATGTCTATTAATTAATTTGTGCTTTGCTCATGCTGGGCAATGCAATAGGTTGGGTTTAATGCAGGCCTCCACAGACACATAAAATGATCTTCCTTTCATTCCCCTGCTGTTTAGTTCAGCTAGCGAGAGCAAAGAATTTCCTGTGTAATTTACGAGTTGCTGGAGTTGTAGCTCATACAAAGCAATAGCCTCCCCATGGATTAATTTGAATCCATATAGGTGGGTCCAATATTTCTCCATACCCAGTGTGCTGTGTTTTTCCTTCAGCTCCCAGTGCTGAACTGAGCGGCAGAGAAAAGGTATATACTGCTGGTAATGGGCGGTGGTGTATAAGCAAACTTTTTGCTTTGCCCTAAATCGGCGGTGTCCAACCTGTGGCCCAAGACGGCTCTGAATGCGGGCCAACACAAAATTTTAAACTACTTAAAAATGTTGATTTTTTTGGGTAAAAATTTGTAAAAATTCCCTATCATTTAGCAAACACATGTGGCAAAAGAAAAATGTGTCTCTTTACTGGACTTTTATAAGTTTTATCTCCCCAAAGAAAAAAAATGGCAGTACCTATATATGTGAGCAACTATTTTCAAGGTTACTGCATATGAAGGGCAAGATTGGAACCAAAATATCTGATGAGGACCTTGAGAATTCATTGAGAATTGCTACTACATCCATCAAACCAGATATTGATGAATTAGTTTATCAAAAGCAGTGTCAATATCACACTTGTTTTATGTTGCCCTCTTTTACATTTATAATAAAAAATATTATTAAAAAATTGAAGTTTTATTACTCAGATAGGTTAATTATCTTTTACTCGTGATTAGGGATGAGCTTCGAGTTCGAGTCGAACTCATGTTCGACTCGAACATTGGCTGTTCGCAAGTTCACCGAACAGCGAACAATTTGGGGTGTTCGCGGCAAATTCGAATGCCGCGGAACACCCTTTAAAAGTCTATGGGAGAAATCAAAAGTGCTAATTTTAAAGGCTAATATGCAAGTTATTGTCATAAAAAGTGTTTGGGGACCTGGGTCCTGCCCCAGGGGACATGGATCAATGCAAAAAAAAGTTTTAAAAACGGCCGTTTTTTCAGGAGCAGTGATTTTAATAATACTTAAAGTCAATCAATAAAAGTGTAATATCCCTTTAAATTTCGTACCTGGGGGGTGTCTATAGTGTGCCTGTAAAGGGGCGCATGTTTCCTGTGTTTAGAACAGTCTGACAGCAAAATGACATTTTGAAGGAAAAAACTAATTTAAAACTACCCGCGGCTATTGCATTGCCGACAATACACATAGAAGTTCATTGATAAAAACGGCATGGGAATTCCCCAAAGGGGAACCCCGAACCAAAATTAAAAAAAAAAAATGACGTGGGGGTCCCCCTAAATTCCATACCAGGCCCTTCAGGTCTGGTATGGATATTAAGGGGAACCCCGGCCAAAATTTTAAAAAAAAAATGACGTGGGGTTCCCCCTAAATTCCATACCAGACCCTTCAGGTCTAGTATGGATTTTAAGGGGAACCCCGCGCCAAAAAAAAAAAAAAAAACGGCGTGGGGTCCCCCCAAAAATCCATACCAGACCCTTATCCGAGCACGCAACCTGGCAGGCCGCAGGAAAAGAGGGGGGGACAAGAGTGCGGCCCCCCCTCCCTCCTGAACCGTACCAGGCCACATGCCCTCAACATTGGGAGGGTGCTTTGGGGTAGCCCCCCAAAACACCTTGTCCCCATGTTGATGAGGACAAGGGCCTCATCCCCACAACCCTGGCCGGTGGTTGTGGGGGTCTGCGGGCGGGGGGCTTATCGGAATCTGGAAGCCCCCTTTAACAAGGTGACCCCCAGATCCCGGCCCCCCCCCTGTGTGAAATGGTAAGGGGGTACATAAGTACCCCTACCATTTCACGAAAAAAGTGTCAAAAATGTTAAAAATGACAAGAGACAGTTTTTGACAATTCCTTTATTTAAATGCTTCTTCTTTCTTCTATCTTGCTTCATCTTCTGGTTCTTCTGGCTCTTCTGGTTCTTCTGGTTCTTCCTCCGGCGTTCTCGTCCAGCATCTCCTCCGCGGCGTCTTCTGTCTTCTTCTCCTCGGGCCGCTCCGCACCCATGGCATGGGGGGGAGGCTCCCGCTCTTCTCTTCTTCTCTTCTTCTTTTCTTCTTTTCTTCTTTTCTTCTCTTCTTCTCTTCTTCTTCATTTTCTTCCCCGGGCCGCTCTGCAATCCATGCTGACATGGAGGGAGGCTCCCGCTGTGTGACGGCGCTCCTCGTCTGACAGTTCTTAAATAACGGGGGGGCGGGGCCACCCGGTGACCCCGCCCCCCTCTGACGCACGGTGAATTGACGGGACTTCCCTGTGACGTCACGGGGAATGCCACAGGGAAGTCCCGTCAATTCACCGTGCGTCAGAGAGGGGCGGGGTCACCGGGTGGCCCCGCCCCCCGTTATTTAAGAACTGTCAGACGAGGAGCGCCGTCACACAGCCGGAGCCTCCCTCCATGTCAGCATGGATTGCGGAGCGGCCCGGGGAAGAAAATGAAGAAGAAGAGAAGAAGAGAAGAAAAGAAGAAAAGAAGAAAAGAAGAAGAGAAGAAGAGAAGAGCGGGAGCCTCCCCCCCATGCCATGGGTGCGGAGCGGCCCGAGGAGAAGAAGACAGAAGACGCCGCGGAGGAGATGCTGGACGAGAACGCCGGAGGAAGAACCAGAAGAACCAGAAGAGCCAGAAGAACCAGAAGATGAAGCAAGATAGAAGAAAGAAGAAGCATTTAAATAAAGGAATTGTCAAAAACTGTCTCTTGTCATTTTTAACATTTTTGACACTTTTTTCGTGAAATGGTAGGGGTACTTATGTACCCCCTTACCATTTCACACAGGGGGGAGGGCCGGGATCTGGGGGTCACCTTGTTAAAGGGGGCTTCTAGATTCCGATAAGCCCCCCGCCCGCAGACCCCCACAACCACCGGCCAGGGTTGTGGGGATGAGGCCCTTGTCCTCATCAACATGGGGACAAGGTGTTTTGGGGGGCTACCCCAAAGCACCCTCCCAATGTTGAGGGCATGTGGCCTGGTACGGTTCAGGAGGGAGGGGGGCCGCACTCTTGTCCCCCCCTCTTTTCCTGCGGCCTGCCAGGTTGCGTGCTCGGATAAGGGTCTGGTATGGATTTTTGGGGGGACCCCACGCCGTTTTTTTTTTTTTTTTTGGCGCGGGGTTCCCCTTAAAATCCATACTAGACCTGAAGGGTCTGGTATGGAATTTAGGGGGAACCCCACGTCATTTTTTTTTTTTTAATTTTGGCCGGGGTTCTCCTTAATATCCATACCAGACCTGAAGGGCCTGGTATGGAATTTAGGGGGACCCCCACGTCATTTTTTTTTTTTAATTTTGGTTCGGGGTTCCCCTTTGGGGAATTCCCATGCCGTTTTTATCAATGAACTTCTATGTGTATTGTCGGCAATGCAATAGCCGCGGGTAGTTTTAAATGAGTTTTTTCCTTCAAAATGTCATTTTGCTGTCAGACTGTTCTAAACACAGGAAACATGCGCCCCTTTACAGGCACACTATAGACACCCCCCAGGTACGAAATTTAAAGGGATATTACACTTTTATTGTTTGACTTTAAGCATTATTAAAATCACTGCTCCTGAAAAAACGGCCGTTTTTAAAACTTTTTTTTGCATTGATCCATGTCCCCTGGGGCAGGACCCAGGTCCCCAAACACTTTTTATGACAATAACTTGCATATAAGCCTTGAAAATTAGCACTTTTGATTATTCATGTTCGTGTCCCATAGACTTTAACGGTGTTCGCATGTTCGAACGAACTTTTTTCCTGTTCGCATGTTCTGGTGCGAACCGAACAGGGGGGTGTTCGGCTCATCCCTACTCGTGATCTGCCCGACTTTTTCTGCTCATCAGCTATCCTATTATTAGTGTATTTTATGTGTGGCCCAACACAATCCCATTTCTTCCAATGTGGCCCAGGAAGGTCAAAAGGTTGGACACCAATGACCTAAATGGACAAAGCACAGGTTTGCTCTATAGAAGATAAAGGAAAATATTCCTGTGTTTGGCCATTTCCAGGCCACTTTCAAGTCTTACCTTTGAACAAGAAAGACTTGACTTTTACTGCCTCTCTGCATTTGTTACTGTATAAGCCATACAAACTTGAACTGTGTCTGTTCTGTTGCTTTGCATAGCAGGGAAACAAAACAAATCCCTCCTCTCTACACGGCTTTACCAATGCATACTGTAGCATGAGGTAGCTAAAGGGCCTGAGGCAGGATCTCTTGGAATGAAGAACTCACATCATCTATCTGCCTCAGCTGAGACTGGTTAGAAGACAGTCAGGGAAAAAGTCCAGGATGCAATGGAAAGATTCAGGGCCTTGCTTGTGTAATCTATATTATTATTATCACTCCGTATGATGTAGACACATAGGAATTGATTTACTAGGCTGTTCACTTTGCAGGGGAAGTTGCACTATGCAAGAGAATTATCCCTACAGCTTAGTGAATTTAGTGAAGTTTCACTTTTCAAAGAATACCCAATCACATGCAAGAAGAAGCCAGCAGATCTTCACCTTATTCATTAAGTTCTGGGGCAAATTACTGTGCACTAACATTTTTGACTTAGGTAAATCAACTCCATAAGGCTCCATTTATACTTGCGAATGGGGCTGTTAGTGATTAGATGCCAGAGACCCAGCGGGGGTCCCCAGCGTTTAGCTTAGGGCAGGAGCCCCATTGAAAGGAATAGGAGGCTGACAGCTTCTGCAGCTATTTTATTATTATCATTATACAGGATTTATTTAGCCCCAACAGTTTATGCAGTGCTTTACCATATAAAAGGGAGACAGTACAGTTACAAAACAATAAAATACAAGACGTTTAAGAGGTCTAAGCTCAAAAGAGCTTACAATTTAAATAGGATAGGGCAAGTGGTACAAAAGGTTGTAACTGTGGGGATTCGGGGAATGAGCTGATGAAAGAAGTGATAAAAGATTAGTTGGAGGCGTGAGAAGCTTCCCTGAAGAGATGAGTTTTCAGGGATCGCTTGAAGGCAGCCAGAGTAGGAGATAGCTGGACAAATTGAGGTAGAGAGTTTCAGAGGATGGGAGAGGCTCTGGAGAAGTCCTGGAGACGAGCATGGGAGGAGGAGACAAGGGAGCTTGAGAGTAGGAGGTCTTGAGAGGAGTGGAGAGGATGGTTTGAGTGATATTTGGAGACAAGATTGGTGATGTAGCTCGGGATAGAGTTCTGAATGTTTTTTTATATTGTTAGTATTTTGAATTTATTTTGGGGCGATCGGAAGCCAGTGTAGTGATTGGCAGAGAGGGGGTGGCAGACACTGAGTGGTTGGTAAGGTAGATGAATCTGGCAGCAGCATTCATGAGCTATGATAAGCACGAGTGACTTGTGTGAAACGCGTCAACCTGTCTTATGTTCATGTCTGGCTTGGTGACAAATAAACGACGTTCAAGAATTTGACCTTGTCTGTGGTGTACCACCATTTCCTTTCAGCCTTCATTTGTATCCACGGTGGCGAGCCGAGGTGAGTACCCACAGCTGTCACTAGTCTCACTAATTGCCTGAGCAGTGTACATGTGTCTAGCATTCATGATAGACTGAAGAGGGGATAGCCTATGGAAAGGTAGGCCTATGAGAAGGGAGTTAATAGTCAATAGCAATAGTCAAGACGAGAGATAACAAGGGAGTGAATGGGTAGCTTGGAAGTTTCATTAGTTAAAAGGGGTACATTTTAGAGATGTTACCGAGGTGAAGTCCACAAGCTTTTGACAATGATTGGATTTGGGGCTGAAAGGACAGGTCAGAGTCTAGAATTACACCTAGTACCGTGGCATGAGGGGAAGGATTGATGGTTGCATTATTGACCTTGATGGAAATGTCATGGAGGGGGGCACGGGCTGGGGGTATATTATTAGCTTGGTTTTAGAGAGATTTAGTTTAAGAAAGTGGTGGGACATCCATGATGATATATCAGTTAGTAAGTTTGTAATGCAAGGCTATTTGTGGTTGCTCACATGTAATGGCGCAGGAATTACACGGGAATGATTGACCCTGGACGCAGAGGGTCTGCATTAAGGGCCGATCATTCGCAGGTAATTGCTCCATGAGCCTGTAGGGATTATAATATTGCCTCACTCTGTCTAAATAAACATTCTGGCTGGTCAAACAGATTAACACATTAACTTTCCCGAGTGTGGCTCGGGGTGAATTTTCCATACCAAGAGAAGTAACCCCGAGTCACACTCAGGGCTGAAACGCAGTATCCAGGGAAACTTACTTACCTTGTCCCCAGGATCCTGCGATGTCCCCCCCGCTGTGTACGGTGGCTGTGTCTTCCGCCCGATGCTCTGTATGCCGGGCTCCGTTCCCTGCGAGTGGCGTGACACACGGAGATGGAGCCCGGCGGGAAATTCAAAAAGTGCAAAAAACAGAATACATACAGTACACTGTAATCTTAGAGATTACATTACTGTATCGAATTATTTCCGCCCTTTTGTCCCCAATGCTTTGTCCAGTGCCCTGCATGCAGTTTTATATTATATATACTGTTCTTTCTGCCTGGAAACTGGAGAATGTCCATAGACCAGCTAGAAAACAGCGATAGTAAATTAGAACACTATTTTTCCCCACAAATAGTGATTTGTGGGGAAATTCGTCATCAGACACTGAAAGTGACGACAGCGACGATTCTGCAACTGAGCAAATTACAGTGTTTTTGAGTTGATTACATTATTGAATACATTTTATTATATTATTATTTTTGATAATTATTTATAGTTATTTATTATATTATAATTTATGATTTTGTGTTTCAAACTTTTTCATACCCAGGATGTCTACTAGACTCTTGTTTAGACAGATTTAAGTGCGTTATTCCTAAGAATTACAGGCCTACAATATAAAATGCCAAAATTTCCATGTGAAACAATGTACCGCTTTCAGCATCAAAAACCTGATGTAATAATACCACCAGGGAGGTTAAGAAATATATATGTTCCAAATCCATATTTCATTGTTCAGTTATTGCTTATTTATAAAAATGGCCTGAAGCAGAGCTGGTATCTTTCCTAGACATATATGAGCACAGTGCCAGGACCCAATAAAGAGAGTTATGCACTATACTGTATTTGTCAAGGTATTCTGTGTTATGTTAGTTCCCAAGGTTATCAAACACTACAAATAACCTCTGTATATATAAGATACAATGGGCACCAAAAATCCAGCTGCCAGGCACAGTATGTCGTACACTGACCATGCTGGTGTTTCCTTTTCTAGGCCAGATCTCATCAATTTTGAAAAGCTGAAGAAATCAAATGCTAAACATAATCTGGAAAATGCCTTTACAGTAGCTGACAGACAGCTCGGTATAACGCAGCTGCTTGATCCGGAGGGTAAGTTTCATTAAACAGTTTAGCCTTTATTGTCTTCATTTTATAGTTTCACAAGTATCAGTCACTCTCTTCCAAATAGACAACTTGCTATATAGTAACAAGTCACTGGGATTTAGAAATTGTATGACTGCAGAGATAGGGCAAATATCCATACACATATCCAGATAAATAGAAATTTCTAATTTGCTAAAAAAGATATTGCCGGATCAGTGAATTAGTTTGCTTGTTTATAGTTCCAGATGATTTTCATACACTCCTCATTGCCATGTTATTTGTATCACTGTTAGCAGCAATAAAGACAGGAAATGTATGTGGTGCTAAAAATACAAGAACCACTCCGTAAATACTGATTTTAAAGACACTGCTAAGGACAGCAGTCATCTATACCAGGGGTCCCCAAACTTTACAGTGCAAGGGCCACATCATATGTTTTACAGATATTTGCATAACAAAAGTATGTTTTATAAATGAATGAATCAGATTTAAATTACTTAATAAGTTTAACCTTGAGCTTTTTGAGTAATTACATGATATGATGCAACAGAAAAAAACTTCAGTAAAACATACAAAGAAATTCCAAATAAACTTGCACATATGAGAGCCCCCCTTATATGTGGGACCTATTCAGAGTAGGGTTGCCATTTCATCCCTTTAAATTCCAACACATATGAATTACAAAGGTTCTGAGGCTAATTTAATGCAGATAAGGCACCAAGTGAATTTAATTACCACCTTAATCAGCCACAAAACCTGATTCATTAATATGTGTTTGATTTTAAAGGGATGAAGTGGCAACCTTAATTCAGAGCCCCCCTCTTACATTTATTTCAGGTACTTACATACCTCCCTCAATTTACACAGTGCTAAATACATACATATTGTACATTCATAAGGTGTCCCTGCCCTCAAGGAGCTTACGAACTAAGATCCCTAACTCACATTTATGCATACACATACTAGGGCCAATTTAGACAGGATCCAATTAACCTACCAGCATGTCTTTGAAGTGTTGGAGGAAACCAGAGTACTCGGAGGAAACCCACACAGGCACAGAGAAAACATGCAAACTCCATGCTGGTAGTGTGATTCAAAGCCATGACCCTACTGCTGCTAGGCAGAAGAGCTAATCACCTAGTCACTGTGCTAACCACTGCGACAGTCCCCATCAGAGTCCTCCCTTAAATATTAAGGTCCCCAGCAGAGTCCTCCCTTACATGAGAGTGCCCTTTAGATTCCCTCTTATATCAGGGTCATCATCAGCGTTCCCTCTTAAACAGGGGCGTACCTAGAGCATTTGGCACCCGGGGTGGATCCCATATCTGGCACCCCCCACGTTAAAATGTAAAAACACCCCACTGTGCCCCCTGCATACCCCAATATCTCTTTGTCACTACTGTGTACCCCCTCTCCACAGCTGCATCACTGGACCCCTTTACATTACACAGTGCCCTGCATCTCTGGACCCCTTTACATTACACAGCCCTCTGCACCCCTTTACATTACACAGCACCCTGCACCTCTGGACCCCTTTACATTACACAGCCCCCTGCATCCCTTTACATTACACAGCACCCTGCACCTCTGGACGCCTTTACATTACACAGCCTCCTGCACCCCTTTACATTACACAGCCCCCTGCACCTCTGGACCCCTTTACATTACACAGCACCCTGCATCACTGGACCCCTTTACATTACACAGCACCCTGCATCACTGGACCCCTTTACATTACACAGCACCCTGCACCTCTGGACCCCTTTACATTACACAGCACCCTGCATCTCTGGACCCCTTTACATTACGCAGCACCCTGCATCTCCCGATCCCTTTAAATTACATAGCACCCTGCATCTCTGGACCCCTTTACATTACACAGCCCCCTGCACCCCTTTACATTACACAGCACCCTGCACCTCTGGACCCCTATACTTACACAGCACCCTGCACCTCTGGACCCTTTACATTACACAGCACCCTGCATCTCTGGACTACTTTACATTACACAGTACCCTGCACCTCTGGACCCCTTTACATTACACAGCACCCTGCACCTCTGGACCCCTTTACATTACACAGCCCCTTGCACCCCTTTACATTACACAGCACCTTATACATTATACCCCTATACATTATACCTCCCCCACAGCTCTGGACCCCCTGCATGTTACACAGACCCCCCTTCAGTGCAGTCCCCCCTTCAGTGCAGACCACCCCCCTTCAGTGCAGACCCCCTCCCTTCAGTGCAGACCCCCTTCAGTGCAGACCCCTTCAATGTAGACCCCCCCTTCAGTGCAGACCCCTCCCTTCAGTGCAGACCCCCTCTCTTCATTGCAGACCCCCTCTCTTCAGTGCAGATCCCCTCCTACAGTGCAGACCCCCCCTTCAGTGCAGACCCCCTCTCTTCAGTGCAGACCCCCCTTCAGTGCAAACCCCCCCTTCAGTGCAGACTCCCTCCCTTTAGTGCAGACCCCCTCCATTTAGTGCAGACCCCCTTCAGTGCAGACCCCCTCCCTTTAGTGCAGATCCCCCTTCAGCGCAGACCCCCTCCCTTCAGTGCAGACCCCCCTTTAGTGCAGACCCCCTCCCTTTAGTGCAGACCCCCCTTCAGTGCAGATCCCCCCTTCAGTGCAGACCCCCTCCATTCAGTACCTCAGATAACCATGGCACATGCACAGCAGGTCTCCTCCCCCTGTGTATACATAAACAGAAAGGAGGGGGGTGGCTTCACTCTGCTCGGCTGTGCCTGTGACATCCGGGACTGCTCAGACAGCCTGCGGCAGTGAGAGAGGGGGATGGTTGGTGGAGTGGTGTCAACCCGCCCCCCCTTGCAACGCCACTGCCTCTCCCTGCTCTTACCTGCCTGTCACTGTGCTCCTGCCTAAACCCACCCGCAGGGCTGTCACCGCTTCAGTCGCGGATGGGGGAGGGGTGCCGGCCTGACACCCCTCCAGTGTGTGGCACCCGGAGTGGCCAGCCCCCCACTTGGTACACCATTGCTCTTACATTAGGGACCACCTTACATCAGAGGCTGGATAAAATCTTGCCCATGGGCCACAGCTTGTAGACCCCTGATCTATACCTGTACAATAGTAATGCACGGCAACCCTTTATTAGCATGCCATGTTTTACTTTTGCGAGAATTCATAACAGTCCCAGTATTTGTCCTTTTTCCACACTAGTTGAACAGCTTATAGCTTTTAGCTGCCACCCTACAATTGACACAATAAAATCTCTTGTACAGTGGTACCTTGGATTACTAGCATCATTTGTTCCAAGAGAATGCTTGTAATCCAAAGCACTCATATATCAAAGCAAGTTTCCCCATAGTCCTCTGATAATTCGTTCCACGGTGACTGCTATTGTATGCAGTACCGCATGTGGCCAGAGGTGGGGGGGCACCGGAGACACTCGGAAACACTCAGACACCACTCGGAGCCATTTGGATGCACTCAGAGACACTCAGGAAGGGAGTGGCTCAGAGTGTCACCGGTCCCCCCACACCTCTGGCCAAATGCTTAACCCAGAGGCTTGAATCCTGCTCGTCTTCCAAGACAACGCTCGCAAACCGAGTCAGGATTTTTAAAAAATAATAGCTCGTATTGCGAAATGCTCGTAAACACTCATAACACTCATTTTTATTCCCAGAGCTAAACTTTATTGATATCATATATGTGCCATGTT
Organism: Aquarana catesbeiana; assembly: GCF_042186555.1. Lineage (NCBI taxonomy): Eukaryota > Metazoa > Chordata > Amphibia > Anura > Ranidae > Aquarana > Aquarana catesbeiana. The sequence continues at coordinate 87,528,444 of NC_133336.1, forward strand.
ATACATAACATTACAGCTGGAGTTTGCCACTAGTAGATGTTTGCTGTTATAATATACCCTGTGTTGGGTTATACTACCTAAAGCTCAACCTCAGGCAAAGCTTTTTTTTTATTTTGAGTAGAGTGCTGAAAGGATAGAAGAGTGGGTATTACATTATCAATGGAAAGGGGGTCACACATATGAATATTCAGTATGTGTAATGCAGAAGGCATTTCAGACCTACTAGAAAAGAAGTGTGGGGGTGTGCAGATGCGCTGCCAGCGGATCACTTTCTCTGTGATTACACACAGCAGAAGCCAATCGGTGGGTGCACAGTACCCGATGTCTGCTGGTACGAGCCGATCGTTAGGCAGAGAGGCAGAATGGCGATCTGCCTATGTAAACAAGGCAGATAGCTGTTCTGACAGGAGGGAAGGGATGGAATTTGTGTCCCTGCAAAGCAGACAGAGCGTAGTAAAACACTGGCTAGACACACAAATCCTTTGATCACCCCTGATGTTAACCCCTTCTCAGCCAGTGTCATTAGTACAGTGACAGTGCATATTTTTTAGAACTGAACACTGTATTAGTGTCACTGGTCCCCAAAAAGTGTAAAAAGTGTCAGTTAGTGTCAGAATGTCCGCCACAATATCGCAGTCCCACTATAAGTCGCTGATTGCCATCATTACTAGTAAAATAAATAAATAAAAATATCCCACAGTTTGTAGATGCTATAAATTTTGCACAAACCAATCAATATACGCTTATTGGGATTTTTTTTACCAAAAATATGTAGCAGAATACATATTGACCCAAATGTATGAAGAAATTAGATTTTTTTACATTTTTTATTGGATATATTTTATAGTAGAAAGTAAAAAAATATTGTTTTTTTTTTTCAAAATTGTCAATCTTTTATTTTTTTTAAAAAAGGCAGAGGTGATCAAATACCACCAAAAGAAAGCTCTATTTGTGGGGGGAAAAAAGGACATTCTTATTTGGGTACAGAGTTGCATGACAGCGCAGTTGTCATTTAACGTAACACGGTATCACAAAAAATGGCCTGGTCATGAAGGGGGGTAAATCTTCCTGAGGTCAAGTGGTTAAAATTCCTTAGAACAATCACTCTGATGGGGATAACATTTAAACACTGGCAAGTTCTAGCCCCTTTTCACTTTATAATAAATACGAACGTCTTAAGTGGAATTGGGCTTTAAGCTACTACACAGGGGTCTCAAACAACATCAGGGATTATAAATGGCTGTTTTGGGAGCACCACTGAGAGTCAATCTATTAAATAAGAAAGGGACACTGCGGTTGATTTACTAAAACTGGAGAGAGCAAAACCTGGTGCAGCTTTGCAAAGAAACCAATCAGCTTCCATTTTTTGTCAAAGCTTAATTGGACAAGCTGAAGTTAGAAGCTTATTGGCTAACATGCATAGCTGCACTAGATTTTGCATTCCCCAATTTTATTAAATCAACCCCGCTATGTCAATTGCATCTTTATGACTAGATCTTAAAATGAATACTTCAGGTAGCATTACTCTGTAGTAGTAGCCAACACCATGACATAATAGAGAATAAGGCAGGCACAAATGGGGCACTCAGGGAAGAGATGCAGAAGGGAGAAATATCAATTCAATCAAAACTTCCATTTATTTCATGAAAATTGTGACTTACCCTGGCATGAAGTTGCCTAATTTTGCAAGGGAAACCATGTTGATGCTTTTACATGCTCATGTATTATTTGTGTGCCACTGGTAATAAGCCAGTGCTTGTATTATTTTTTTACAGATGTGTTCACTGAAAATCCAGATGAGAAATCCATTATCACATATGTAGTAGCATTTTATCACTATTTTTCCAAGATGAAGGTTTTGGCCGTGGAAGGAAAAAGAATTGGCAAGGTGAGGCAAGGTCTCTTTCATTACACAGAATTTTGAATGAGAATCTGTCATAATGTCATCCAATTTATCAAATTAAAGGACTACATTTTTTTTTAAATAGCTGATTGCTCACTGTTGCATTTTTTATTACTATAGTAGCCCATGAATTGGTCACAGTGTGAGTCCCAAAGACCTCCTTGATGCCACCACTGTTACTAGCCAAAGACTGACTATCTCCTAATAAAATAACCTATTTGTCTATTTGACATTGGAAGGACTATAATTCATTAAGATTGCATTACATTGCATATGTTTCTCTTCAAGGTTCTGGATAACGCCATTGACACAGAAAAGATGATATATGACTATGGAAGACTGACTTCAGATCTGCTGACATGGATTGAGCAAACAATTATTGCCCTCACCAACTGGAAGTTTGCTAATTCTTTACTGGGAGTCCAACAACAACTACAGTCATTTAGTACATACAGAACTACAGAGAAGCCTAAAAAGTAAGCAAAATAGAGTAGTTCCTAGACAGAACCTAGGTAACAGAGAAATCTTTCAGTCTGCTCTGGAAGCTATCAGGGTGTCTACTGATTTGCTGACAGCGGGTGATTATTTAATAATGAACTAACAATTGCCACAAATTTTCTTTTCTATGTCATTAGTATTCTAAATCATATATTACATTGTATGTTAGAAATTGATTGTGATGAACATTGTATTTTCTTAGATTTTACTTTGATATGTGCAACTGCTGTTATTTACATACAGCACAAGAAAATATTCTTGGGGTTAAAAATATTGTCCAATCCACAGATTTAAAGAAAAGGGTGACCTAGAAGTCCAGCTGTTCACTATACAATCCAGAATGAGGGAGAATAAACAAAGGGTATATGTACCACGAGATGGTCAGCTGGTGTCCGACATCAACAGGGTATGTTATAATCTATAAAAAAAATGAAAAAAATTAAAGTCGACCTCCAGGAAAACCGCTAAACAAACATATGAAATTGATATATCTTTACTGTTTTAAATGTCAACGGATTTGTTGAATGTCTGGCACTCCGGGACGATCAGTTTTTTAACACTCCCCTACAAAAAAAGCTATTGTGCCGAATTGTGGGTGTGGCCAAATTGTGCTAACATTGGGGGATGGGGCTTAAAAGGGTGTAGTTAAAAAAAAAACCTCAGCCTACTTAGTATGTATGCAGTATGCATATTCCATTGTCCTCAAAATATTATTTAATTACTATGCCACAAGTGAGAGTAACACATGTAGCAAGGTCTCTGGCCTCCTTCAGTCTAATGAGAACCTCCAAGGCCAGAAATAGTTGACATCCTTCTGTATGTGGTGGGTTGTGAGGCATTGTGGGTGCAAGGTGGATAAAGTTATTGGGCGCCAGACACTTCTTGGATGCAAAAGAGGTTTTATTTCTCTTAACAGTTCTTTTTGTATTTTTTGAGGAAAAGAGGGTTAGAGCCAGGACACCCTTGAATAGTTGCAAGTTCGATTAGCAGACTCCAAGACTTCAATAGGAGGACAGCCGTGCAGGGAAAGGTCTCCAGCAAGAAGCCACATCTGCACGTGCAGGAATGCTGTCTCTTATGGCAACAGTTTTTAACAGTTCCTAACACAAAACGTAACAGTTCTTTCACCTTCACTACAACTTCTCCTTGTAGTTCTTCCATACACTGAGCTCCCGGTCTCTCACTAGACCCTCTGATTCACTGCTACTGAATCCCTTAAGCTCCTCCAATCTTCACAGTGGTATCTTCCTCAAGCCTCACCCCCGCCTCTCTGCTGGGTCCCTTGTTTGGCACTCCCGATACTTCTCAAGCTGCTCGGTCCCTGGCTTGACACACAAGGCTGCTCTGCAGGCGTCACCTCCGCTGGCTGGGTCCCTGACTTGATTTCCCAATTCTCCACCGTGCCCCTTCGGTGAGAATACTGCTCTGGTACTTGCTTCAGTTACTCACTGTGGTCCCTGGTAATAAGGTGGTTGGTCCCTTAGTGGCGACAGCTTCCCTTCTACCTCCGACCACTGACAGACACATGTCTATCCAGACAGCCGTCCAGGTGGCACAGAACAGAGATAACCTGACTCCACCCGAATATATAGGTTCTCCCACCATGCCAAGGGATTCAAGAAAACCCCTGCCAATTGGCTGAAATACCCCATATACCCATAACCTGACCTTGGTTTGCCCTTCTCATATCTAATACCACCAAGTACCCAGCCACCTAGTGGTAGAAGAGAAAAATGCAACAAGGCCAAACTTAGGGAGAAATCAATGTACCTCTAACAATCAACCAGTATAACTACTCCTGGCAAGTAAATTTGTGAGGAGCATCCCTGCCTAAACTCCAGGGTGCTACACACAGAATGCAGCAGCCAGCAGTGTGCAATGCAGAGAGTGCAGGGGCCAGGGGTGGATAACGCACAGGATGCAGGGCACAGTAGTGCATAATGTACAGAATGCAGGGGTCAGAATTGCATTAGGCATAAAGTGCACTGCTCAGAAGGGTATAATGTACAGAATGTAGGGGTCAGGAGTACATAATGCACAGACTACAGGGTCGTGAGTACATAACGCACAAAATGCAGGAGCCATGAGTGCATAACGCACAGGATGCAGGAGCCAGGGGTGTGTATTGCCCAGGCCACTGTACAAAGCACAACCATAAAATATCCCGTCCTCCCAGTTCAAATCTCCTTCCCATTTAAACCTATACCCTTACAGTACAGATCCCCTGTTCCCCAGTCACATATCCCCCCCTCTCATCCTACCTGCACAGCACAGACCCCCAAGCACATATTTCCCTGTCCAGCACAGATCTACCCCTCCTAAGAAGCATATGAAGCAGCAATTCGCAGACCTCAGATGCAGCGGGCGGTTCAGAGAGAGGGGAAGTCCTTCCCTCAGCCATATATAATCAAACTGTGGCAAAGAAGAAGCCTCGCCTTTGCTCTGAACTGAACTAGCACAGAGCCTAGCAATTCACAAAAAAAAGTCGCGTGGCTACAACACCCCATTAGTGTCCATGATGTTCACAGAAAACCTAACATTTCCTTAGAAATAGTAATTCATTTCCTTTTGATATTCAGGCATGGGGCCGCCTTGAAAAGGCTGAACATGACCGTGAGACAGCTTTGAGAAATGAACTGATTCGACAAGAGAAGCTTGAACAGTTGGCAAAACGCTTTGACCGCAAGGCTGCAATGAGAGAGGCATGGATAGGTGAAAACCAACATCTTATTTCACAGGTAAAATTTGTGCCCCTCTTCCCCCCCCCCCCCCTTTTTTATGTATCAAGCCTTATATGTTTAGACAATGGGGGATGTTGACATTTTTTGCCTTAAGATCAATGTAGACTTTATATGGAACTGTGTTTACTGTTTCTTGCTCTTGGCAGCGTGTTGAACGAGCTTTGTTATTTTGCTGTATTGGACACCTCTTTATTCTATTTGATGATCCAGATACTTATCTGTGTGTTGAAACTGTCTTTCACATCAATTTCAATAAAAATTATTGAAACAGAAATTTATCTAGCATCCAAGACTGGTCAGGATGTTTCTTCGAGAGACAAAGGCCTCTGAATGTAACATGCACAGTGATACACAGGGGTTGTTTTACTAAAGGCAAATAAACTGTGCACTTTGCAAAGTGCATTTGCACTCTGCAAGAGCAGTTGCTCCAGAGCTTAGCAAATGAGTAGAAGCTCTACAGACTTCCATCATCCAATCATATGCAAGCAAAAATGCTGTATATTCTATTTTCCTTGCACGTGATTGGGTATTCTTTGCAAAGTGAAGCTTTACCTCATTTACTATGTCCTGGAGCAACTGCACTTGCAGACAACAATTGTCAAAAGGATGTACTAATGGTAAGATTTTAGGACAACAGTCTGTCAACAGACAATCCCCTACCAACATTCGTACCGGGTGTACAAAGCTTTAGGCTGGGAAGTAGTAAACCCTCTGGAATGTCTGCACTGCAGAGCATTGACATGTCAGTGGTCTCCTTACAGTGAATGAGTTATTCCTAAATGTGCAGCATAAGCACAATGGCACCTCTACTCGAATCTTCCTAACTATTTGGAAATGTTTGATTTTTGTAACTAAACAAAGTTTATCAGAAAATACTTTGGTGGAATGGTAGACAAACTGTACTCTTTACCTTTCAAAATGTCCACAATGTCAGGTACAACTCATACAGCTATGGTTTGACCTTAATTCCCAGAGAAAGTGCAAGATTTGTAACTATAGTTAGTTTTGTATATTGTGGGAATGTGGTTTCACATATATGTTGTTTCTAACAGGATAATTTTGGCTGTGATTTGCCATCTGTGGAGGCTGCCAAAAAGAAACATGAAGCCATTGAAACGGATATTCTGGCCTATGAAAGCCGCATTCAGTCATTAGTCAATCTAGCTAAAGAACTGGAAAATGAGAATTATCATGACATCAAGAGAATCAATGCTAGAAAGGACAATATTGTACGGATGTGGCAGTTTCTTTTGGAAAATTTACAAAATCGACGCCAGCGGCTTAACATGAACCTAGAACTTCAAATCTTGTTTCAGGACATGCTACACACTGTCACATGGATGGATGAAATGAAGGTAAAACATAGTGCCCCCAAACATTTATTCCTTCAACAGTGGCCTAGTTGTTGCTCCTGAAGCAATTGACCCTGGCAGCCTATGAAAGTTAATTAGTCAAAGACTTCTGCTGGGCGGTTTAAGCATGAAAAATTCATATTAGCCTTCTGTAAATCACCTGAGAAAATGCCAAATAAGATGCATGTTAATCTAATCATGTTCAAATTCGTTTTTTTTAAATCTAACTGCTATATTTCAGTTCACCCCAAATTAATTCATATTGCCTACTGAAATGCATCCTCTCTAAATTCTTAATTTTGCTGTTGTCACATTCACTTTATTTAATCCATATAATTCTAATGTATTATTAAAGTAGTCCTAGACTCTGGAAACCATAACCAAAAAGGTAAAGTAGAGGACAAAGAACTAGTGACCAGTATTGTTTGTTGGTTCCCTGCAGTTGTTCTTTGTTCAGAACCAACATACTATGTCTCCTTAGAGAAACATTAGAGAAACAAGGTGGTAGGGCACTGGAATGCCAGACCTTTTTTCCACGCTGTGCCTTGGTGTGGCAACAGCCATCTTGGTGGAGGTTTAGAGCTTTGATTCTTCTGTCAAACCAGCCCTGAAGAGGTAAATAATGCAGGAGCAATCAGTTACTTACACTGCATGTCTTCGGATACAGCTTCCTGAGGAAGAGTTAGCAGCACAATAGTGACATAACCAACTGTCAATATAGATGGCCTTAGATGACCTCTTACAGTATATGCAGATATGAAGCTATAAGGCTATAGGAACTAGAGACCCTAGGCGTTGTTTATGGGGAATTAAATTAAATGTTTTCATGCATGATTACCCAACTTTCAGGATTCACACATTTTTCTAATTAAATGCAATTAGAAAATTGTGTAAATCTTGGGTAAAGTTGTTTGAATTGTTTGTAAAAACATGGAAAAATAGACTTACTTTATCAAGTCACTAATCTTTTAATCAAATTATTGGCTTATATCCCAGGTAAGTTAGGTTGAATCTAGGAAACTTTGCTTTTCAAAAAGCTGTTTGTACAAGGCAAAAATGAAATCCTAACTTTGTTTGCTTCACTTCTTTGCTGCTCCTAGAATGGGCTTTTATCATCAGACTTTGGGAAACACCTCAATGAAGTTGAATATTTGCTCCAAAAACATGCCTTAACTGAAGCTGACATTGCTACACAAAATAACAAAGTGAATTCTTATCACACAACTATGCAGATGTTCATCACCGAAGAAGGTAAGTTAATACTTGTCTTTTAATTTATTACTGAGATACAGTACATATAGTTCTGGTAGCGCAATTCACGTCAAATGAGACACTGCACTGATCCATTAAGACATCCCATGTGCAACAATTTCAGGGTCATGACATGGGCATGTCAGGAGTAAAAATCTGTGCCTCATTCATCAAACTACTAAACAAAGAATAACTAATTCATAGAAACCAACCAAATTTACCCTTTTTCCTTTTGTTTCTGGTATATAAAGAGTATCTAATTTTTTAGGCCACACATTAGTCTAATTGTCTGTGATCTTTTAAGAACAGCCAGTTTGGTTGCTGTTAATGGAGAATACATTTTCATACTCTCTTTCCTTTGGGGGAGAGGCCACATTGCCTGGGATCCTGTTAATGCAAATATATCCGTATTGTAATTGAAAACCATAATGCATAATTTCTGACTAGATGGCATTGGGACTGAACGAAGAGAACAGGAAAGAGTACCTGTAATATAGGCTGGTCAGGTGAGGGTCGTGGTCACTGCGGAGGAGTGTCCGTGCTACAGTCCAGAGTCTGGTAGTGATCTAAAAAGGCTGAATCTGGTTGTGTAATCCAGTTTTAAGGTAAGGGCAGGCAGATGTCAAGCATTATCCAGTGAACAGTTTTGAGGTTAGAACAGGTAGCAGCCAAGCATAATCCAGTAAACAGTCCGAGGTCAAGACAGGTAGTGGGCTAGCATAATCCAGTAAATAATCCAAGCTCAGGGCTGGTGGCAATCTGAAATATTATTTCAAGTTCAAGGCAGAGTGGCAACAAGGGAATCCAAGACAGGTTGAGGCAGGAACACACAAAGTACAACCGATAGGGAGACAGGAAGCAAAACACTATCACAAGCCAACAACCCTATGCTTGTAATGCTCAAATAGAGTGCCACAGCTAATCAGGGTAGTGGAGGAGGCCAAAAGCAGCGCGGCAGTGCTGCCTAGCAACCGGGACACTATAGAGGCAGTGCAGCGCTGCCAATAAAAGAGGAAGGAGGTGATATCCACAGAACAGGCCAGCCCATCCCCTAGTAACAGAGATTCTGCTGAAAAGAAGGCAGTAGGAAAATAGGAGGCATCTTTTCATCTGCCAGTTAGCAGGTAACAGAAAAGGTTGACTCTCTCTCCTAACAGTAGCATGCAGGGCTGTTGATATTTTTTTCCCTGGGGGGAGAGGTTTCACCCTTGGGAAAAATATAAGTAGGCGGGGCCAGCTCATTGCAGTGAATTATGGGTGTGGCAAAATTGCAGTTAAAGGTTCTTAAAACTTGAGCCTACCCGCTATGTACACATTATGACATGGTCCTCTTACCCACAAAATATGCTTTAGTTACTGTGCCACAAGTGAGAGTTTAACAGACATGTGCAAACCTCAGCACAATCAATTGTAAAAACTCTTCCATTACATATGCTTTTTTTCTGCACAGTCTACCCCCAAGAAGAATGTCATTAATGCTGTGGCTACTGAACAACCAGTAAATATTGTAAAATATAAAGAGTGCAGTAGTCAGGAGTATGTAATACACTTAGAGTGCAGTTCTCAGTAGCATGACATATACAGTCCAATGTACAGAGTTTAGTGGTCATGAGTATGTCATATACAGCCCAGAGTGCAGTGGTCAGGAAAATGTCATATACAGCCCAGCATATAGAACAGTGGTTCTCAACCGGGGTTCCGCGGAACCTTAGATTTCACGAGAAGTCCCTAGGGGTTCTGCGGCAATCTACTCGTCAATCACAGACAGCTGACGAGTAGATCTAATCTCAGCCAACATGCAGAGTAGCACTGTAATCAGACTTCTTTCATAGCGCAATTTTTCCCGCCGGTCCCTCCTTTCCTCCCGTCCACCCCAGGTGCTTGTATATGACATCACCTGGGGTAGATGGGAGGAAAGCAGGGGCTGGCGGGAAGGATCGTGCTATGAGAGAGGTCTGATTACAGCCACTTCCCACGTTACTCTGCAATTGAAAAAACTCCTGTACCCTGATGTGTGATCCATTCTCTGCACCCTCCTGTATCCTGATATGTGCTCCATTCCCAGCAACCTCCTGTACCCTTACGTGTGCTCCATTCCCTGCACCCTCCTGTACCCTGACGTGTGCTCCATTCCCTGCATCCTCTTGTACCCTGACGTGTGGTCCATTCCCTGCACCCTCCTGCACCCTGACATGTGCTCCATTCCCTGCACCCTCCTGTACCCTGACGTGTGCTCCATTCCCTGCAACCTCCTGTACCCTGACGTGTGCTCCATTCCCTGCAACCTCCTGTACCCTGACGTGTGCTCCATTCCCTGCACCCTCCAGTACCCTGACGTGCTCCATTCCCTGCAACCTCCTGTACCCTGCTATGTGACATCTACCCTGCACCCTCCAGTACCCTGCTATGTGACATCTACCCTGCACCCTCCAGTACTCTGCTATGTGACGTTTACCCTGCTCCCTCCTGTACCCTGCTATGTGACATCTACCCTGCTATGTGATATCTACCATGTACCCTGCTATGTGACATTTACCCTGCACCCCCTGTACCCTGCTATGTGACATCTACCCTGCTATGTGATATTTACCCTGTACCCTGCTATGTGACATTTACCCTGCACCCTCCTGTACCCTGCTATGTGACATTTACCCTGCACCCTCCTGTACCCTTCTATGTGACATTTACCCTGCACCCTGCTATGTGACATATATCCTGTACCCTCCTATGTGATATTTACCCTGTACCCTGCTGTGTGACATTTACCCTGTACCCTGCTATGTGACATTTACCCTGCACCCTCCTGTACCCTGCTATGTGGCATTTACACTGTACCCTCCTGTACCCTGCTATTTGACATTTATCCTGTATCCTCCTGTACCCTTCTATGTGACATTTACCCTGCACCCTCCTGTACCCTGCTATGTGACATTTACCCTGCACCCTCCTGTACCCTTCTAGGTGACATTTACCCTGCACCCTGCTGTACCCTGCTATGTGACATGTACCCTGCTATGTGACATGTACCCCACACCCTCCTGTACCCTGCTTTGTGACACATACCCTGCTATGTGACCTGTACCCTGCTGTGTGACCTGTACAATTTTGTGTGCCCTGTACCATGTTGTGTGCCCTGTACTCTGCTATGTGCCCTGTACTGCACCCTGTTGTGTGCCATGTACCGTGTTGTGTGTGTGTTGTGTGTTTCAGAAGAAAAACCGCACATGTTTCACATAAAATAGTATAGAATCTCATGGTCATGAGTATGTCATATACAGCCCAGTGTACAGAGTGCAGTGGTCAGGCATATGTCATAAACTGCCGTGTACAGAGTGCAATGGTGAGACATACAGTATCTCAGTACAACCCTTACATTTTTGTATATATTTTATTATATCTTTTCATGTGACAACACTGAATAAATTACACTTTGCTACAATGTAAAGTAGTGAGTGTACAGCTTGTATTACAGTGTAAATTTGCTGTCCCCTTAAAATAACTCAAAACATTAATGTCTAAACCACTGGCAACAAAAGTAAGTTCATCCCTAAGTGAAAATGTCCAAATTGGGCCCAATTAGCCATTTTCCCTCCCCGATGTCATGTGACTCGTTAGTGTTACAAGGTCTCAGGTGTGAATGGGGATCAGGTGTGTTAAATTTGGTGTTGTTGTTTTCACTCTCTCATACTGGTCACTGGAAGTTCAACATGGCACCTCATGGCAAAGAACTCTCTGAGGATCTGAAAAAAAAAGAATTGTTGCTCTACATAAAGATGACCTAGGCTATAAGAAGATTGACAAGACCCTGAAACTGAGCTGCAGCATGGTCACCAAGACCATACAGCCGTTTAACAGGACAGGTTCCACTCAGAACAGGCCTCGCCATGGTCGACCAAAGAAGTTGAGTGCATGTGCTTAGTGTCATATACAGAGGTTGTCTTTGGGAAATAGACGTATTGCTGCAGAGGTTGAAGGTGTGGGGGGGTCAGCTTGTCAGTGCTCAGACCATACGCCGCACACTGCATCAAATTGGTCTGTATGGCTGTTGTCCCAAAAGGAAGCCTCTTCTAAAGATGTTGCACAAGAAAGCATGCAAACAGTTTGCTGAAGACAAGCAGACTAAGGACATAGATTACTGCAACCATGTCCTGTGGTCTGATGAGACCAAGATAAACTTATTTGGTTCAGATGGTGTCAAGCATGTGTGGCGGCAACAAGGTGAGGAATACAAAGACAAGTGTGTCTTGCCTACAGTCAAGCATGGTGGTGGGAGTGTCATGGTCTGGGGCTGCATGAATGCTGTCGGCTAAAGTTCATTGAGGGAACCATGAATACCAACATGTACTGAGACATACTGAAGCAGGAGACAGGGCCGCCAGCCTGCTCTGTGGATGGGTGCTTTGGGTGGGGTGGTTGGGACCCCCATATACGTTCCTCTTATCTATGCCCCTGGCAACATGCAATCATAGCAAAAAATGTGTATGTATATAATTACGTTGGGTAACTTTAAAGTGTAATTGCACCTTTGGTGCAGTTACATACTGTATTTATCAGGGTACCCAAACTTAGACCCAGTCCTGACCCAGTTCCTCTCCTAGTTTTATACTTACCTGTCCCCAATCCAGTGAAATAGAATGCCTGGATACATACCCTCTTGTCAAAAATCTGCTCTGCATAGCATAGGTCTCCTATTCATTCATATGGACTTCCAAAAGCGCATTAATGAGTCTAGTGGGAAGACTTTACACAGATTCTTGTAGTGACGTGGAAGTCAACAGAAAGTAGAATCACTAAGATCTGTGGGGAACATTGACACACTTAGAAGTGTTGTCTTTCTGTTGGTTATTTCTCTGAATTGGAACTTCATTTGCTGGTGTGTAAAAAACAGAGTAGGGCTAAGCGCTAAGGAGCCAAGTGGACCAATGAGTATTAGATGCAGCTGTATAAACCTCCTGGGAGTGGAAGCAAAGTAATACAAACCAAGAACAAAAATAAAAACAGTGCACTGAAATTGAGCAAGAGTTAGTAGTCAATGATGTAGAAAATCTTGTCCTCTTCTTGGACAAGATTTTCCTACATTATTGGCTACTAACTATTGCTCAATTTCAGTGTGCTGTTTTCATTTTTGTTCTTTATTTGGTGGTGTGTGCAGTAGGGGAGGCAAGTATTCACTTCCTTCTTGAAGGTTCAGATTTTGTAGGCAATTTTACTTTTATGACAGTTTGGCTTCAATTCTCTGTTAAAATATATGATATAGAGTGTTACATTTTTATTGGGTTACATCAATGTGTTAAAGTTATTTAAAAGTTATTTTACTTTTGAATCTTTGCCTTGTAGGGTACAAGCCTTGTGATCCACAGTTGATTAAAGACAGAGTTCAACACCTTGAACTTTGTTATCAAGACCTTGTTGCATTGGCAGCTCAACGGAAGGCTCGCCTACTACAATGTAGATGTATGTGGAAGTTCTTTGGAGACATGGATGAGATTGAAAGATGGATCAAGGAGAAAGAACACATTTATACTTCTATGGACTTTGGAAAAGATCTTACCACCATTTCTATCCTTCAAAGAAAGCATAAGGCTTTTGAAGATGAACTTAAAGGTTTGGAGTCTATCTTACAGGAAGTCATTAAAGATGGAGAAACTTTAATTGCCAGCAAACATTATGGGGCACCTAAGATTCAAGAACGAATTGAGAATATCAAAGATGAGTGGGCACAGCTAAAAGAGTTATCTGCATTCCGCTGGAAAGTTTTACATGATACTGAAAACTTTTTCCAGTTTCAGGTTGATGCTGATGATCTAGTTTCCAGATTGCAGGACACATACCGTCTAATGCAAACAGAAGACATTGGTCATGATGAATATTCGACTAACGTGCTGGTGAAAAAACACAAAGACCTTCTAGATGACATCATGCTGAACAGAAATGTCTTAGAAAACCTTAGTCAGCTTGCTCAAAGCTTTCCAGAAGAATACAAATCATCCCCTGAGATAGACAGCCGACTTCAAAAATTGAAAGCACTTTACTCTGATCTGGCATCTCTAGCAGACTTACGATCCCAAAAACTTCAAGATACTCTGGCATATTACACAATTCTTGGGGAGATAGATTCCTGTGAAATGTGGATGAATGAGAAAGAAAAGTGGCTTCAACATATGGAGATTCCAGAATCCCTTGAAGACATGGGAGTAGTCCAGCACAGGTAACCCCTCTATACCAAAATTATGAACACCTAGACCACTTTTAGTGTGCCACATGCTTCATTCATTTTTTTACCTGCACAGTATCATACACCTTTAAAAATAAGTATAATTTCTGTTGGATAAATTGTTGAAGTACCTACTCTTTCTATTACATGTTCCATATTTTGAAACAAATAAAAAATTAAGCAGCGCAGGGCCTCTTCTAAAGATCATGGCAGGTCACAACAGGTAGTTATCTTACCACCAAAGTCAATTGGCAAGAATTCCCTGCCATATTTTTCACTCTGTTCCCATCCACTTGTTTTGGCTGTCTGTTCCCACTCTTGCTGTATTTTCCAAAATATAAAATCAGTTAAAAATTCAGCTAAGGGATTGGATCTTATAAGGGCTACAACAGATATTCAGCTTGGAAACTATAGTGAAGAATAAGGTAATGCCACAAAGTATTTTAACACTTGAACATGTATAAAAATAATAATAGTTTTGGTGGAATGACCATTTCATTTCTTTCTTGCTCTAGAGCAGTGTTTCTCAACTTTTTTTGCAGTCAAGGCAACCTTCAAAATGTTGCACCCATTCTAAAATATAAAAAACTATTCTAATAGTTTTACAAAATGCAGCAACATCCACACACGTAGGACACCCAGCGTTAGAGGTGAATTATTCTTCCAAAGCAAAAACACTTTTGCACACTGGTATTGACTAGTATTCCAGCGTTTCTCTTCTCCCTAACTTTCTCTACATCAGTCAGCTAATGTGACCCCAGTGCCTGATGGAGAGGGGCAGAGGAGGGTCAAACAATGATGCCATGCAGGCGACCAACATCGTCCTTATCAACTGATGATGTCATCGGTTGTTAGGATGACGGTGGCTAGAAGGTCATAATGGTGTATAATAAATACCTGTGGCTTTGTGTAACTAAAAGGCAAGCTTGATCCACCTGCTGTACTTGTATACAATTTTTGAGAAATTTTTAGCCATTTTTTCAAGGCACCCCTGAAGAAACCTCAAGACAACCCAGGGTGCCTAGGCACCCTGTGTAAAAAAGGCTGCTCTAGGGAACATAAAAAGAAGAAAATGCTGTAAGATAATAAAATAAGGGGCAACCTAAAATTTTGCAGCCCTATGTAAAGCCAAATCTTTATACAATCACAACTTTTATTTCCATTATTGTATATCTGATCATATCATCACAGGTGGAGTTATCATGTCACAGTAAGCAATTAGCCCTAAATTATATTATGTTATTTGCTGCTGTTAAATGAATACAAAATACGAAACATCAAATTCAGTAATACATAGAGTGAAAACCTATTTATCTGTGTTAAATACCAGCTCGCTTGAACTGTGAACCCCTCCCTGTCCCACCTGCAGCAACCTGTAATTGGCAAGGATGCTAGAACTACAAGACACCTTCCGTTTCTGCAGGTCTACCTTTTTACATGAAATACTTTTCTACTTCCCAAAAATACAGCACTGTTTCTCAAAGACCAGGTCTACCTTTTCGGTACATTTTAGGTGTCCAATCTTTTATATCTGTGCCAGAAAACAGCTGGTGCATGTGGTCCTAAAAGTGGTGCATGAGGAAGAGATGAACACATTTTCAGTATGCCCCTTTTTTTTTATAAACAAGTCTCCTCATATGATATTATTAATTTGGTTACTAATGATATTTATCCCGACTCTTATTTAAATGAAAAATGTGAACATTTGAAAATCGCTAGCAGTTTGTCATTGATAACTGATTTTGTTTTAAGAATACATCTAGAACAGCGGTTGCCAATTTACTTGATATAGGGGAGCTCAAGTATGGCCCCTGACATCACCAAAGGGTCACACACAACATTCAGTGAAAGTAATGCCACAGAAAGCTGTCAGTGATTGTAGACATGCAACAGGAGATGGTCAGAGACTGCAAACAAGCTATAGGGCATGTTGGAGACAAGCAACATGTTTTAGGAGACAAAGACTGGAGACACATTACATGAGACTGCTGGGGATGACTGCTTAATACTCCCTTTACATATCAATACCTCCTTATTTGTGCTCCCTACAGCCATCTTTAAATTACTTATGCCACATTTGATATTTCTCTCAGCAAATCCATTATAAAAGATCAGAAGGAAACAAATAAAAAGACGAAATGGATAGGCATCATAGGAAAATGCCATTACCTATAAGAAGCCACTCTAAAGAATATTTTTCCTTAAAAGGCCCCTTTCACCCGGGCTGTCCAATCAGGTCCGCCTGTCTGTTTTTCAGGTGGACCTGATTGGACCATCCATTCACCCATATGGAGCAGCGGATGTCAGCAGACACATGTCCGCTGACATCCACCAATATCTGATTCGATCCTGCATGCCAAATCCAGATGGATGATGATCCTATTTACCATCCAACTGGCGGATCGGATCAGATGGGATCGGATAAAACGGACAGTCGGTTCATTTTATCCCATCTCCCCATAGAGGTGAGCAAGACTCTGACAGGTCCGTCTCTGCACAGTGAGCAGAGACGGACCTGTCATCCACCTGCTCAGCGGGGATCAACGGAGCGATCACCACTGAGCAATGGAGTCCGTCAAATGGATCCGCCCTGTGTGAATGGGGCCTTATTTGCTTGTAACTGACCACTGTCTGCAGGGGCACCAGTGGCTGCATAATAAGTGCCAAAAAGCTGCATGCGGACCCAAGTTCGCAGGTTGGACACCAGGGAAACACAACATATATATTTTTAAATGTTTATGATATCTAATCTACTTTTTCTAGGTTTAATACTCTGGGTCAAGAAATGAATGCTTTGGGATCGCAAATCGAAAATGTCAATAGTGCTTCTGATTCTCTCTTTGAAAGTGGACATCCCAATAGAATGCAAGTGAAACAAGGACAGGATCACATGAATGCCAGGTAATATGGAAACTATTTCCTGTCCTTTGTGTAATATTATTGAAACACCATCATGCAACCAGCTGACTTTAAGTCGGCAAGCTATTGTTAGTGTCATACCTGCTTCTTTCTGCATACATATTAATAGGAATGCAAAAGCAGATAGAAGGAGTTTGATGCAACTTAGATGGAGGTCATTTGCAGGTCAGAAGGAGGTCAACTGCAGGTTGAATGCACCTGTCAATGAACCTGTACCTGTCAGTGATCTTTGAAGCAGCTTCAAACTGATCTCAAATGTCAGCTGAATGCAACCAACAGCAAGCTGTGTTTGGCTTTCAAAACAAGCCTCAAGCCAGTAGGGCACATTTACATGACAATATTTTAGCAATTAAAACACTCCTTGTCTTTTCTTATGCAGGTGGGCTGATTTCAAGGAAATGGTTGCTAATAAAAGGAAAGCAGTTGATTCTGCCCTTGGTCTTCACAATTATTTTGTGGAGTGTGAAGAGACCAAGAACTGGATACTGGAAAAGATCAGAGTGGTGGATTCCATTCAGAACCTTGGAGATGACCTGGCCTCAGTCATGTCAATTCAGAGAAAGCTCTATGGCATTGAGAGAGATCTTGGTGCTATTGAGACAAAACTTGTTAATCTACAAGAAGAGGCAAAAAAGCTGGCTGATGAAAATCCAGATCGGTCCCAAGAAGTTTTTGACAGATTAATTGAGATCAATAATACCTGGCAAGAGCTGCACAAGGCACTGCAAAATCAAGAGGACTCCCTGGGGGAGAGCAATAAGCTGCAAAAGTTTTTGGTTGATTTGTTTGACTTTGAGACATGGCTTTACAGATCCCAGCAGACCACAGCTTCAGAAGACACACCAAGCTCCTTAACAGAAGCAGAAGAACTGTATAATAATCACCTTGCTCTTAAAGAAGATATAGAACGCCATGAACCTGATTTCCGTGAAGTTGTTGACACAGGCAAGAATGTAACCAGTGGACAATCTGACCCTCAATATCAGCAACTTGCAGACAGGGTTAAAGATATAGAAGTGGGATGGGATGCCCTCCTTAAGATGTGGAGCAACAGAGAACATTTTCTTTCACAGTGTCTAGCATTTCAGTGGTTCCTGAAAGATGCCAAACAGTCTGACGCCATTTTGAGAAATCAGGTACATTTTAAAAATATTCTTAAACTAACTGTGTAAGAATGGGTTAAAGTGGAAACAAGACAAAACTATTTTATTTTAGTTTTAGCTATAGTAGGGAATGGCAGCAGGGTAACTTCAGATCATAGGGCCCCACACCAAATTTTTAATGGGGCCTCCAGGCAAATGTTGTATGTAGTATCTACCAGCTGTGACAATACTGTCATTAATTTTAACATAAAATGTCTATATCACGGAATGGTAGCAGGAGAGCTTTGAGCCAAATCAATACAGTACTAGAGACTGGTGCTTTGGATAGACTTTGTCAAGAAGTAGGGTTGTAGGAGTTCAAGGAATGCATTTTTAATGTTAATTTTACAGTTAGCTTGCCAGTTTTTTCAGCATCTAAAATCTCAGGTCCTTAGTGTAACTTCTAAGTCCTCTCATCTCTTCCACCATCACAGTAAGCAGATGCTGGAAGAGGTGATGTACTAGTCAGTAAATAATTCCACAAGAGCTGTAGTACTAATAATAACCATCACAAGATTTTCTATGATTATACACAATTACTGCACAATTTCTATGATTACATGCAATTCACTGTTACACTATCACTTTTAAATCATTAGTAAGACCTCATCTGAAATACGCAGTTCAGTTTTGGGCACCAGTTCACAAAAAGGATATCGGGGAGAGAGTAAAGAGAAGAGCTCAGCTATAAGGAAAGATTAGAGGAACTGAATTTATTTTCTCTTGAGAATAGGAGATCAAGAGAGAATACAATCAACATGTATAAATACATAGGTGGTCCATAGAGTGAATTCGGTGTAGAATTATTCACCTTAAGGTCATCACAGAGGACAAGGGGGCATTCTTAACGTCTGGAGAAAAAGAGGTTTTATCTCCAAATATGGAAAGGTTTCTTCACAGTAAGAGCTGTGAAAATGTGGAATAGACTCCCTCAAAAGCTAGTTCTGGCCAGCTCAGTAGATTATTTTAAAAAAGCCCTAGATTTTTTTCCTAAATGCACATAATATATCTGGATATGTTCTATAGGGAAAGTTGATCCAGGAAATATCCAATTACCTGTTGGGGAATCAGGAAGGAATTTTTTTAACATCACCTACTGTATACTATGTTTATTAATCAGAGGATAGCTTTTATTTTCCTGACTACAGTAACCTGGGGCCAGGCTGTCATACGCTATTGTACTTTCTACCCTATCGTTTGTCCCACAAGTGAAATTTGAGTCTGTCAATTTGCCACACAATAACAATTCAAATTTAACCATGTTAAATAAGTGCAGTAATCTTAAATAAGACCTGCAGTGGAGGTACCAGAGATTCCAGAGAACATCTGGAACCAAAACTGCAGGACTTGGGAGAGGCCGAACTTGATGGTCATCTGTCTTTTTAAACAGTATAAAAGCCCAAAATAAATTTGTTTAAATAATAAATAAATTCAGGGTGCAACAAAACAGAACTGCAAATGCCTTGACATAAAAGACAGTTCACATGTGTATTTCCACTTTTTATTTATCTGTTTTCTGAAGTTCAGATTTTACTGTGTAATCTACACTTCAGTTTTACTGTGTAAAGTCTAATGATTTTCTCCATTCCGTAGGAATATACTCTTGCTCACACCGAATTACCCAATACATTGCAAGCATCACAAAACAGACTGAAGAAACATGAGGATTTCTTAGCTACCATGGAAAATAATGAAGAGAAGATTGCTGGAACTATAGAAAATGCAAAAAAATTAGACAGTGACAAAAACCTTTTTGCAGATAAGGCTTTGGACAAAGCAGCTTCAATCCATGATAGGTAAGTAGAATATTTTGCAGAAGATTTCACCTACAGGCGGTCCTCGAGTTACGAACACAATAAGGACTATAGGTTTGTTCGTAAGTGGAATTTGTGTGTAAGTCGGAACACTGCATTTGTCAGTGTAACTTCCACCTGTGCATGGATGTGGGATGTTCCAGGCACTTCTGGACATGCAGTTATGTTATCTTGGGCTCTTCTGGCCATGTAGTACATGTAGTACTGCAGTGTGGGATATGCACTGCAAGATAGCTGCTCTGAGGTATCCAGGACCAGCGTGGAGCACAAGCGGCCGGTATTGAGGCCGCTCGTAAGTAGGAGTTGTTTGTAACTCGGGTGCTTGGGGACTGACAGTAATTGGATGATTTGGACCTAACTTGATTTGTAAGAACTGGGATGGTTCCCTGCCTCCCAAAGCTTGCAATTTACAGGGGAGCTTTGTCTTACTGCTTTTTACATCTGTTGACTGTCCCACCAGCCTTCCATGCAATCTGCAAATTTTAACCGATTCCTGTTGAAGCAGCTGAAATGCACTTCTTGAGTGGTTTTGTAGGCCTCCTCCCTTTAAGAGATCCTTTGATTAAAAAAACAAGGAAACTGGGTGGGAACCTGCTAGCCAAACTGCTTGTGGTGGCTGTTAGAACACAATAGCCCAGCAGGGGGAATGTGTCCATCAGCACTGTATAGTGTGGGTGGAGGGATAAGTTAAATTTGTTTTTGTTCATCCTGCAAGCTACACAACAAAAATCAGTCAGTGTACGGCCAGCCTTAGTATTTGGAATCAAAAACAAAGATAGATTTCAATAAAAGTTTTGCATGGGGAAAGGCTGCCAAATATGTAAACCACTAACATCAACCATGCCAGTCAGAATATAATAGAGGAACTCTTTCAATTAACATGAACTATTTTGATTCTTTAAGCTTTATGCTTAAGCATTACTAAATAGATATGGTGGTATATTTTATTTACTTGTTTTAACCTTTGATTTCATTTTATTTATTTTAAACTTCTTCAGGTGCTTCCTGGTTTCTGGCCTAGGCCAAAATGTTGTCATACACGTCTTCCTGGGATTTTTTTTTTCCTTTCATCTGGAGGAAGGGAGGAGGGGCTTTCTCAGTTAAGCACATTCTCCTGCCTGCATGCCTGAGCTAAGGGCAGAAGAAATTCCAGGAAGTAAATGCTACATGAATCATCTGCCATTAGTCAAGATGACCACAGCTAGATATACTAGAGGGGTGTTTTTCAAGTGATTTCTCAACAAAATAAAGCATGGAGACATGGATGGATGTGGGCCTTTACTTTGAATATTAAAATGAATTAAATAGCTTTTTTCAGTTTTTGGTGCTCAGATTCAGTTAAGTCCAGCTTTAAAATTTTTGGAGATATTTTCCTTGTCCTCCTTTCATCTTCAAAACCCAAGAAGACCTGCACTTCTGAGCCCATGTCCTCATTCTTCAATACATCGCCGTCTTCTTCTAATTTTTTTCCAACTCTCTCCACCTAAAGTGACTGTGTAGAATTTATGGCAGTTGGAGGCTTCATTTGCATTCATACAAAAGGTTGTTGTGTCCAAGTTCCCTGGAATACTGTTAACCCCTTATTAGTTTAAATCCCACCTGCATCCAAAACTTTGTTTTTTGAGATTTGAACATACTTCTGTCAATATTTTATTGCCATCTGTGACCCGATAGAGAGATTTCATCTGACTTCCTGTTCCTGTAACTGCAGGATGAGAAATAAGGGGAGCATCATTCATTATAATAGGAAGACACAGGCAGTAAAATAACCTGACAGAGATTACAGCCATTCCAGATTTAAATAGAACTATGGTCTCCTATCAAAAAATAAATGCTGCAGCACCTAAAGTAGAACTAAATACAATTTTTTTTTTCCATTTTGGATACAGCAAGGGAGGGTTATAACCCTTTTCCCTGATGCCAACATGGAGCTGTTTAGCTCTATCAGCATGAGCTGTTTAGCTCTATAAAAGTCTGACTGTGAGCTACCTCCCCCATTCTCCTTTTTGTCCTCAAAAGATCAACACCTACAGACCGTTACACTCAGGATAAAGCTCTTACCTGCCGACTATGTTGGAATCCGTCTGGGTTCAGCCTCTCCCAGTACGCAGTCCCACATCTTAGGCTTCTAAACACACCAACAAGGTGGGGAACCCCTTCTGGTGTTCTTTTGGGGTTGAGGTGTTCTCTAATCAGAGATGACAATTCTCTTGTGGCATGCCTGCTTTGGAGTCCGGATTCAGCAGCTGGGACTGCATGACGTCTTCTCTTCTATGGAGCTCTTTCCAGGTCTGTCAATTTCTATAAAACTGTTTTTCTTTTTCTTGTCCTCATATCTCTAAAGACCCCATGCACACTGTGCAGCTTTTATTGTCTGATTTCCTTTAGATTTGCAGGGACCATGTGGTGCAGGGGCCTGCCTGATTGCATACAAATTGAGGCTCTTAAGGTTTGACCTTGTATTGTGTGGTTTTGGTAAATCTGAGGGAAAAAAATCTGCAGAGGATTGTATGATATGTAGCCAGCTTAAAAGTGTCCTTTTGTGTGGATGAGCATTGGCTTCCCTCCAATTGTACTAGCCCTTTTTTGATTAGAACAGAGGTGAGAGAGGGCTGAGTCTCTCTCTCTCTCTCAGGTGTTCTATTTACAGAGCACAAATTTCCAGGTAATAGATTTCTTTGCTATTCAGGCATCCAGAGAGGCAGCATCTCATTCTGAGGAACAGTCAATGACAGGTAAGTCCTGCTATCCTAGTAATGGGGATAGAAGGGGGGAGGAGCAATGTATTACTAGGGGATGGGGGGGGGTTGCCCAGATTTCTTTTATTTAAATTTGGTACACTTTGCCAAAAAAAAAAGGGGGGGTATAAATATGTATTTTTTTTCTCTCTCTCTCCCTTCCCTTTTTTCTCTCTGTTGCCATGCAGTCCCCCTTGTACCTTTTGGTTCTTCCGCCAGCATGAGAATAACACCACATAACCAAGGCCACTGCAATACCTGTTAAGGGCCAACTATGGGTAAGAAGATGCGGGGAAAAGAGTGCGTTCTGCCTTCCTGTCTATTTCAGCCCCGACCACTCACACTCCCGCTCTAGGAGGTTCGGAGGCCCTCTGGAACGTCAGGATTTTTACAGGGCAGAAAGTGACTCCTCCAGTCCTGTCAGACCCCAGTACAAAGGCCACAAATGTACGCTTAAGAGAACGCACACAGCTTCTCCTCCGAAGGCTCAGCACCCGAAAGGCAAATGTTGGTCATGTCGAGATGACCCCATACCAGGAAAGCTACTTTCCAGCAACTGCTTCAGGCAGCTTGCCAGAGACCAGGAGTATGAGAGTCAGCAGGTGTCAACCTTGCTCAAGAAAGTAGTCCCCAACTCCCTGGCAGAATTTTCCGGTCATCTTGGGCAACCAGGGACAGAAGCGGACGAACAGTGTGGGCCCTGCACCAGGTCTAAACCAAGCCATTCAACCCTCTCTAACTAGAGGGGTACCAGGCACTCCAGGGGTGACTCCAGCCCAGCAGATTAGGCAGGCTGATTCCCAAGACCCAGTATTACAGTCAACCTTCCAGGCAGAAGGAGAAGATATTGCCTCCTCCTCGGCAGAGGATCCTGAAGGTTCAGGCTTTGATTTTGCGCTAATACCACCATTCATTAAGGCAGTAAAAGCTGCACTGGAATGAAAGGTTCCGGAACCTCCTCCAAAGAAGGAGAAATCCTTTTATCACACACCATACAATCTGATTTAAAATTGTGCGGCAATCGCTGCACAACACGCATTAGGTGCTTTTATCCTTTCAGTGCACCCCAAATGTGATGCGATTCTGCTGTAATTGTCACGTGGAAAAACGTGCCTTTAAAAACATTGTGCAAAGCTGGTCATCCCTAAATAGAAGCAGGGGCTTCTCTTTTTGCACACATAGGGCAGCCAAGCGAATGGGCCGCCCTCATGCGAGTTGCAACATTGCGTACAAATCGCTCTTTGAAAATCGCATAGCAGGAACACTTGTCCCCTCTACGTGATAATATCAAATGCCCCTGAAAAGTGACCTAAGCACAGATTGCTTTTCAGTGCAATAGCAGAGCCAGCTGCAAGTGTGAATAAGCCTTTGGGTTCCATAGAAGGAACCTAAAGAAACAGGTAAGCTACCTTTCCTCTTGACAGAAATAAGAGGCCTGTTTCAGGAGGAATGGGAAAAGAGGGACAACAAATAGGTTGCAGAAGTTGTATCCACTAACGGAGAAGGATGCAACTCCTTTATCTAACCCACCAATGGTGGATGCGGCAGTCACCAGACTGGCTAAGAATGTGACACTTCCAATGGCAGACTCTTCATCCTTTCGGGATACCCTAGATTGACGCATTGGAGTACTTGGAGTATGCAATCAAAAACCAGCTGCCAAAAGAAGAAAGGCTCTTGATGAGATAAAACTCTTGCAGGTGAGGCAGCTATGGACATCATACGATGGTCCTCCAGAGCCATGCTCAGCTCAGTCACAGCCAAAAGAGCGCTGTGGCTAAAACCCTGGGCGGCTGACCCATCCTCAAAGCAGAATTGCTGTAAACTGCCTTTTGATGGGAAGGCGCTGTTTGGCCAAAAAACTGGAGACTGCCATCTCCAGGGTTACAGGAGGAATATCAGGTCTTCCCCCTCAAGATCGAAGGTCCAGATGCCAGAGGGGGCAAACATCCAGAGGAGCGCCAAACAGGTACTGGGATTTCTGGGCTTTCATCCATCCAAGGACTTCAGAAGACGTTAGAGGGGTACACAGTCAACCTTCATAAGATTGCAGAGAGCTAAGACCCCTGCAGCTCCCTCAGCTACCCAGAAGCCCTTTTAACGCCTACCAGCATGCCCCAATCCTTCAGTCATACCAGCAGTTCCTCAGATTTGCGTTCGAGGGACAGGCATTACCGGAACTAGCTGGAGCCTACATAGAATATGGTCTACCTAGGGGCCCAATTCAATACTCAGGTGGCCACAGTTTCTTTGCCACCTCAGAAACTCCCCAAAATCAGGGAGAAGTTCCAACAGGCATTGGCTGCACCAGTGATGTCAGTATCCCAGTGCATGAGTCTTCTCGGGACGATGGCTTCATGTATTTCCGATGATCCCCTGGGCTCACTGGAAACTCAGAGTTTTCCAACAAGGCTTCCTGATGCAGTGGAAAGGTTCGAACAACTCAAGATCCAGGGCAAAGGGGAATTTCCCACTCAGGGCCTAGTTTCCAATATTC
Source organism: Aquarana catesbeiana (assembly GCF_042186555.1). NCBI lineage: Eukaryota > Metazoa > Chordata > Amphibia > Anura > Ranidae > Aquarana > Aquarana catesbeiana. The sequence continues at coordinate 87,553,513 of NC_133336.1, forward strand.
TGGAACTTCAAGCAGCATTCATGGTGTTGGCCACCTTGCTGCCTCACATACAGGGTCGACCAGTCCTGCTCCATCTGGTCAACACAGCAGCAGTGTCCTACATACATAAGGCGGGATGCACAGCCAATCCCTCTTGTGAGAGGTGGAACCAATCATGACATTGGCACAACCATATCTCCCAGATTTGAGGGCCATGTATCTTCCAGGCTGTCAGAACTTGAAAGCAGATCACCTATCCAGACAATGCATGGACCCCAACGAATGGTCCCTTTACCCCGAAGTGTTCAAACAGATCATCCACGAGTGGGAAATCCAGACTCCAAAGCAGGCATGCCACAAGAGGATTGTCATCTCTGATTAGAGAACACCTCAACCCCAAAAGACCACCAGAAGGGGTTCCCCACCTTGTTGGTGCGTTTAGCAGCCTAAGATGTGGGACTGCATACTGGGAGAGGCTGAACCCAGACGGACTCCGACGTAGTCGGCAGGTAAGAGCTTTATCCTGAGTGTAACGGTCTGTAGGTGTTGATCTTTTGAGGACAAAAAGGAGAATGAGGGAGGTAGCTCACAGTCAGACTTTTATAGAGCTAAACAGCTCCTGTGGTGGATATAGGGGCGGAGCTATATCATATGTATGCCGCCATGTATTGGTGTCAGGAAAGGAAAATTATGATAAGTATTTGATACAATTTTTCATTTTTTTTCGCCATCTGTGTCCCATTGTAGAGATTTCCCTTCACTTCCTGTCCCATAGCCAAACAGGAAGTGAGAGGAAATCCCTAAGAATTAAAGGAATTTCTTGGGTACCCCCAGGTCACCAGAACTAGTGTCCCCATTGGAAGATTTCTTTTCAGGGGACAACTCGAAATTTGGGATTTTCTTTTACTTTCTTTTAAGATGATAATCAGGACTGATAGAGAGGGTGAACATCTTAAATGGGGGAACAGACAGCAATCAAATAATCATTCTAATCCCTTTGCACTCTAAACAAAACAAAAAAAAAAGTTTTGCCTTTAGTTACAGTTCCTTGAAAAAGTATTCATACCCCTTGAAATTCTCCTCATTTTGTCATGTTACAACCAAAAACGTAAATGTATTTTATTGGGATTTTATGTGATAGACCAACACAAAGTGTCACATAATTGTGAAGTGGAAGGAAAATGATATATGCTTATCCAAATGTTTTACAAATAAATATGTGAAAAGTGTGGGATGCATTTGTATTCAGCCCCCTTTACTCTGACACCCCTTACTAAAATCTAGTGGAACCAATTGCCTTCAGAAGTCACCTAATTAGTAAATAGAGTCCACCTGTGTGTGATTTAATCTTAGCATAAATACAACTGTTCTGTGAACATACAGCATCATGAAGGCCAAGGAATACAACAGACAGGCCAGGGATAACGTTATGGAGATGTTTAAAGCAGGATTAGGTTCTAAAAAAATATCCCAAGCTTTGAACAGTGCTCACGGAGCACTGTTCAATAAAACATCTGAAAATTGAAAGAATATGGTACAACTGCAAACCTACCAAAACATGGCTGTCCACCTAAACTGACAGGCTGGGCAAGGAGAGCATTAATCAGAGAAGCAGCCAAGAGTTCCATGGTAACTGGAGGAGCTGCAGAGATCCACAGCTTAGGTGGGAGAATCTGTCCACATGACAACTATTAGTTGTGCACTCCAAAAATCTGGCCTTTATGGAAGAATAGCAAGAAGAAAGCCATTGTTGAAAGAGAGCCATAAGAAGCCCTGTTTACAGTTAGTGAGAAGCCATGTGGGGGACACAGCAAACATGTGGAAGAAGGTGCTCTGGTCAGATGAGACCAAAATTAAACTTTTTGGCCCAAAAATCAAAACGCTATGTGTGGTGGAAAACTAACACTGCAAATCACCCTGAACACACCATCCCCACCATGAAACATGGCGGTGGCAGCATAATGCTGTGGGGATGCTTTTCTTCAGCAGGGACAGGGAAGCTGGTCAGAATTGATGGGAAAATGGATGCAGCAAAACAGGGCAATCTTGGAAGAAAACCTGTTAGAGTCTGCAGAAGACTTGATACTGGGTGGAGGTTCACCTTCCAGCAGGACATGGACCCTAAACATACAGCCAGAGCTACAATGAAATGGTTTAGATCAAAGAATATTCATGTGTTAGAATGGCCCAGTCAAAGTCCAGACCTAAATCCAATTGAGAATCTGTGGCAAGACTTGAAAATTGCTGTTCAAAGACGCTACTTATCCAATATGCAAAGAAGAATGGGCAAAAATGTTACTCTCTAGATGTGCAAAGCTGGTAGAGACATCCCCAAAAAGACTTGCAGCTGTAATTGCAGCGAAAGGTGGTTCTACAAAGCATTGACTCAGGGGGGCTGAATACAAATGCACGTCACACTTTTAAGATATTTATTTGTAAAAAATTTAGAAAACCATTTATTATTTTCCTTCCACTTCACAATCATGTTCCAATTTGAGTTGGTCTAATGCCGTGTACACAAGAGGGGACTTTTCGACGGCTGAACTCCGAAGGACTTTTCAACGGACTTTCGACGGAGTTCCGATGGAGTTCCGACAAAACGGACTTGCCTACACACGATCACACCAAAGTCCGACTGATTCGAACGTGATGACGTACGACCGGACTAGAATAAGGAAGTTCATAGCCAGTAGCCAATAGCTGCCCTAGCGTCGGTTTTCATCCGTCGCACTAGCATACAGACAAACTGATTTTTCGACCGGCCTCGAGTCCGTCGGAAAGATTTGAAACATGTTCTAAATCTAAAGTCCGTCTGATTTTTCGACAGAAAAGGTCCGATGAAGCCCACACACGATCGAATTGTCTGGCAGATTCTTCCATCAGACCTTTGCTGTCAAAAAGTCAGTTCGTGTGTACACGGCATAACACATAAAATCTTAATAAAATACATTTACATTTTTAATTGTAACTTGACAAAATGTGGAAAATTTCAAGGGGTATGAATACTTTTTCAAGGCACTGTATACTTTTAGTATAAATGCATCTGCACTTACAGTTTTCTCTTAATCCTCCAGCAAAGTCCTACAAATACCTGTTAATCCTGCATTGAAGTCCACCTAATGTAGCTTCCTGTGATGATGTTGCAACAATGCTGCACTGTTCCTGAAATCAGAGCAGAGTTGCCACTCTTATATACAGTGCATCCGGAAAGTATTCACAGCACTTCATGTTTTCCACATTTTGTTATGTTACAGCCTTATTCCATAATGGATTAAATTCATTAATTTTCATCAAGAATATACTAACAATACCCCATAATGACAACATGAAAGAAGTTTGTTTGAAATCTTTGCAAATTTATTAAAAATAAAAAAATGAAAAAATCCCATCTACATAAGTATTCACAGCCTTTGCCATGACACTCAAAATTGAGCTCAGGTGCATCCTGTTTCCACTGATCATCCTTGAGATGTTTCTACAACTTCATTGGAGTCCACCTGTGGTAAATTTAGTTGACTGGACATAATTTGGAAAGGCACACACCTGTCTATATAAGGTCCCACAGTTAACAGTGCATGTCAGAGCACAAACCAAGCCATTAAGTCCAAGGAATTGTCTGTAGACCTCCAAGACAGGATTGTATCGAGGCACAGATCTGGGGAAGGGTACAGAAACATTTCTGCAGCATTGAAGGTCACACTGAGCACAGTGGCCTCCATCATCCGTAAATGGATGAAGTTTGGAACCACCAGGACTCTTCCTATAGCAGGCCACACGGCCAAACTGAGCGTTTGGGGGAGAAGGGCCTTAGTCAGGGAGGTGACCGAGAACCCGAGGATCACTCTGACAGAGCTCCAGCATTTCTCTGTGGAGAGAGGAGAACCTTTCAGAGGAACCACCATCCCTGCAGCACTACACCAATCAGGCCTGTATGGTAGAGTGGGAGAAACTGCCCAAAAATAGGTGTGCCAAGCTTGTAGCATCATACTCAAAGACTTGAGGCTGTAATTGGTGCCAAAGGTGCTTTAGCAAAGTATTGAGCAAAGGCTGTGAATACTTATGTACATGTGTTTTTTTTTTTTTTTAATAAATTAGCAAAAATTTCAAACAAACTTCTTTCACGTTGTCATTATGGGGTATTGTTTGTAGAATTTTGAGGAAAATAATACATTTAATCCAAATTGGAATAAGGCTGTAACATAACAAAATGTGGAAAAAGTTAAGCGCTATGAATACTCGGAGATTGGATGAAAAAGGACCGCCTGTTCCCATCCAATCCACCAGACAGATGGAAAATAGGGTCTCCATCCGTCTGGATTTCACAGACAGGATAGGATAGCAGCGGGTGTCAGCAAACATGTCACCTCTGACATCCGCCGCTCCATAGAGTGAATGGAGCGTCTGATCAGGTCCGCCTGACAGGCGAACCTGATTGGAAAGCACGTGTGAAAGGGGCCTAAAGCCTTGTACACACAATCGGATCGTTGGCCAACATGGTGTCAGACTTTTGTCCGAAGGGTGTGTGCCAGGAACTTGTCTTGCATACTAACGGCACACAATTGTTGGCCAACAAACACGAACGTAGTGACGTACTACGTGGAATTTCAGCTCTTGAGAGCCACCCTTTGGGCACCTTCTGCTAATGTCGTGTTTGGTGAGCATTGATTCCGAGCATGCGTGTTTGTACTTTGGACTTTTCTGTGATGGACGTATGTACACACGATACGAAGATCTGAAAAAAGACCCTTGTCCGTCGAAAATTAACTAGCCTGCCATCCATCCGGAAAGTTGGACAACAATTGTCTGAAGGAGCGTACTAACGGTCTAATTTTAGGCAAACAGGCTGTCATCACACAATTCCCTGCCGAAAATCTGATCGTGTGTACGAGACTTAAGTGTCTGGTGTCCCCATTGGACAGAATTCTCATCATTCCTTGTCCCAGCAGGAAGTGAGGAGAAATCTCCCTAATGGAGACGCATGCCATAAATAAAAACCTGACCGAAGTTCTGTCACTTACCTACTTTGACTAAAGGTAAAAATGAATAACCTCCACGTGCCTGCACTTTATACCTGCTAGAAACAGTATTCCTTTTTTCATGTAACTTGAAAATAAGGACAACTGATATATTTATATTTTGTTAGACAATCATTAAAAATGTAATTATTTCAACAAAAATTAGTACTAACAAATGTATTGGCATGCAAGTTCCTAACATTCATGGTTTAATCTGACTTGTAAAGATAAACAAGGAATCTATGACCAACAGCTCTGCTGTCAGATGGATTTCATACATGGAACAGATTGGGGGGGTTTACTAACACTGGAGAGTGCAAAATTTGGTGCAGCTCTGCACAGAAACCAATCAGCTTCCTGGTTTTATTGCCAAAGCTTAATTGAACAAGCTGAAGATAGAAGCTGATTGGCTTTTATGCACAGCTGCAACAGAGTCCAGAAACAGAGCACCAGAGTGCTCCAGTTTAATTACCGTATTTATCGGCGTATAACACGCGCCGGCGTATAACATGCACCCCAAGTTTAGGAGGGAATTTATAGGAAAAAAAATGTTTTAAGGAAAAAAACTTACTTTAAATGCCCATCAATGCAGCCTTATCAGTGTCCATCTGCAGCCTTGCACAGCGTCCATCTGCATGCTTGTCCAGTGTCATTTGCAGCCTTTGCAGCCTTGTCAGTGTCATTTGCAGCCTTGGTTTCATTTGCAGCCTTGGTGTCATTTGCAGTCTTGCAGTCATTTGCAGCCTTGCAGCCTTGTCAGTGCCCATCTGCAGCTTTGTCAGTGTCCATTTGCAGCCTTGCCCAGGCTGCAGTTAAACTGCAGTGACATGTCAGTGTCACTGCAGTTTAAAAATGGCGCCGCATTTACACAGAGCCGGTCCTGTGTATCTCGGCGGCTCTCGGCCACTTTCGGCTCCTCTCGTAGTCCCGCCCCGGATGAGCGTGACTGTGAGCGGAGCCGAGCGCCGCCCATATACATAGATAGCCTCGGCTAGGTTCGGCTAGCTCCGCTCACAGTCACGCCCAGTCCCTGTGTCCATCATAGGGCGGGACTGGGCTTGACTGTGAGCGGAGCTAGCCGAACCTAGCCGAGTACACTTAGCTATCTATGTATATCGGCAGCCGTTGCTCACCCAGCTCACAGTCAGCGACTGATCTGCGGGGATCAGCATATAACACGCACCCACGATTTTCCCCTGATTTTAAGGGGAAAAAAGTGCGTGTTATACGCCAATAAATACGGTAATCATTTCCATTGAATTCTTGTAGATCTGATTCTTTTGACTGATCGATTTAATATTGCTTTCAGATATGCAGTGAATGTGAATAAAGCTAAAGAGGTGTCAGCTCTGCTAAAGGACCATGTTGATCTTCAGGATTTCCTGGAAAACTGTGATGAGGTAGATATAAATGTGTTTTTACTATATCATCTGATGAAACACAAAGTCAGCTTCAGAGTTTAGAAGGCAGCAGGATATTGACACACAATCCAGTTTCTGACCTTTCTTAAGGCTGGTTCACACCACAATTTCTGCTTTACAGATGTTTTTCTGCATATACATTTACACGTTTTCAATTTGTTCCAGGGCCTTTCCTTTTTTTTTTTTTTTTTTTTTGAGACTTGAAAAATATTTAACTAAATTCAGGACAATGTGCATTTTGGTGTGTTTACATGTGTTCCGGTGGATGTACATGAGTTTTGCCATGTTCCAGATGAAAAAAATGCAGCAGCATGTTGACAGCACTGGATCTGGCTGCATTGGTATGAATTAGGGCCGTTGGAATAAATGGAAAAGACTGTTCATGCATTTTTGAAAGCATCTGCTGTGAGCCAGACCTTACAACTTAATCGGCAATGTGAGCCTATTCATTCTATAAGTATGCATTTTACATAGATCTGCAACATGTACAGGTAACCAAATTCACATTTCAGTGTTACCAGAATCATAGGTATGGGATAATTTGATGTTTATGAAGATCTAAAACAAAAAAAATAAATTGTGATATATTACAGATTAACTGTCCCTAGATATGGTGGCTTCATTGGTTTCCTTTTTTTAGTAGTAAAACACTTCCTGTCCTAGGGTGACAACGCTCACTCACTGTACTGTATCTATGGAGAAGCAGCATTGCCACGTTAGGAATGAAGTGTGGCAGGACTGCAGAACACCTTCCTATCTCTCTTCATCTGAATAACTTAGGCAGCAATGGGCTCCATTCACAAAGCGGTATCTTACCATATCTGAGTATGCGGAAAGATACCGCACAGCATTTTTCAAAACGTTTTTTGGCATTCACTAAAAAGTTATTTAATGAAGTCATGTGGTATTTTAGTAGTGAACACATGCAGTAATTTAACGCCTGTTAATGCCTATTGACATTAAAAAATAGGCATTGTTAAGGAGCGGGTGGCCACCCGCATCCTTAACAACCACTAAACAGCATGGTTGTTAAGGAGCAGGCAGCCGTGGCATCTTTAACAACCGATGAGTGATCAGCCGATGAGTCATCGACTGGTGCAAACACTGTTTACATATGCGTGAACGACCGACATATGTGCTCACTGCGTGCGAGCATGGAGGGATGGGAGCTCTATTTAAAAAAAATAATAATAATATATAATAATATATATTTTTTGATCACTTTTTTTTATCACTTTTATTCCTATCACAAGAAATGTAAACATCCCTTATGATAGAAAAAAAGGAATGGCCAGTCCTCTTTATGGAGACATCTGGGGTCTATAAGACGCCGGATCTCTCCTCTACCCTTGAAAGGATCAGATCAAATAAAAAAAAAACATGAATTTAATGCTTTAAAAAAAGCCCTAAATGACATCGCTCGGGTCCTCCTAAATCATACAGGTGAAGAGACGATCTGGTCTCTCCTCACCTCTGTGGCCAGCCGCATGAACTGCTTGATCATTTCCTGGGCTGAAAATGGTAAGACGAGAAACACCGGCAAATGGCAAGGGGGTTGAGCCCCCCCCCCGCTGCTTCTAAAAGCGACCTCCCAGGTTTTGTGTGTGGGGGGGGGGTGACCCCTCCCACTGTTTCTGAAACAAATCAGCTGCTCTGATTGCTTTTATCAGAATGAGAATCAGCAGCTGGAAAAAAATACCAGAGTTATGGCTGATAGGTTCAACCATAGCCCTGCTAAACTACTTCAAAACCGTCATGTACATATACATATTACGGTCATGAAGTGGATTTATAGTATAATATAGTAATCCGTTTTTCATTTATCTGGTTACTTCCCAACAATATAATTTTTATAGTATACGCTCACCTTCTTTGTAGCATGTTACATATTAAACCCATAACCAGGGTGTAACATATTACAGAAGCACTAGCCTCTGCACCCCCACCCAAATTCCCTGTTTTGACAGCGAGCAGGGGGTCTTCTCCCCCACTCGCTGTCACAATCTAAAAAAAAAGCGTCATTCATTCACAGTGTTCTGTGAATGTGAAAACTACAAGTACCGACAGCCTTTGAGCTTTGCTGTTGAGCGCTCTAAGTAGTTAGTTGAGCTTCCTGTCATTCAGTAACTTCCTGCCCGTGTCAGAAATAGGGGCAGGCAACTACACAGACATTCTACAGGAGCATGGCATTACAAGCACGAACGGTTGCAATGCTTTACAGGCTCCTAACAAAAAAATTAAAGTAAATGCATATTTTTTCCCTGCAAGAAAAAGGGGAAGTTATTTATTTTTTTTGTAAAGATGAACTCATCTTTTAATTTTTCTTTACCTCCAAGCCTATTTTCTTTGTGAGTGTGTTTCTACATATGGGTGACTAAGTCATCATACTGGGCATGGATAGCTATTTTGCGTACACTGGCATAGAGCTATTTGTCATTGAAGGACAATGTTTGTATGGGCCCCGAAGAGCCTTTTTTCCACTTTATTTTCACCTGGTAGTCCTGTAAATAATACACATACTGTCCCTGGCTACCTTTACCCAACTGTATCTATGGAGGCAGCCATGGTTGCCACCCAGGCTGGACTACTAATATGTCTTCCTTTGTTCATCTCTCTTACATAGTGGGTAATGGAATTAGTAGTTTACATAAAGAAAATATATTTTTTGTTTTCAGTTTAGCTGACAGGCAGTGACAAGGACATTATTTATGGCAAGATAAAGAGGTAGTTTCTGTACTTGCTGAAAATGTTCTTAGGCTGAAAAATGAAAACTAATGAAGCCACTACTACATCTACGGACTAGTAAACTGCAATATATTAAATATTTTTTGTTTGGTTAGTTATGCTCTAACTAAAGAAAGAGATCCATTCCTTATTGGGACAATGAATTATTGTATCAAGTGCTACGCTTCCAGAGTTTACTAAAACACTATATATGTATGGACATACAGTATATGGTAAAAAAACTATTCTCGGAATTATGCTTTGACATACCGTATTATTTTTAGTATGACCTAAATAGGGTATAATTAAAAATGTTCTTCATTAGCAATTGTTAGGTCATTGGATATAGGTTCAATATGTTGATCCAAAATATTGTCTAGATAGAAGACAACTGTATGGAAACCCATGGTCGATACTGAATATTTGTGTCTGCAGAATTTCAGCTATCAGTTGTAACTGATGTTATCTGATGTTTTACAGCTAACAATCTGGATCAATGAAAAAATGTTGACTGCCCAAGATACATCCTATGAAGCAGCTCGTAATTTGCACAGCAAGTGGCTGAAACACCAAGCTTTTAAAGCTGAAATTGAGTCCAACAAAGACAGACTACAGAACATTGACAAGGTAAATGCTGGATTATCTTTCTGCTCTTCAAGGGGAAATTGTAATGGAAACTGTAATGTAATGGCTCTAGTGCCCCTTCACAGCTTTGTGGTCCTAACCTGTGTTAATGCATGTTATAATATGCATTGTGTTATGACAGCCCATTAATTTAAATGGCTTCCAACACACCAAACAGACCCAAAATCAGACTTGTATTTCTTGCAACAAATAGTAGTGCATAACTGTGTGCTGTGGAGTGCTGCTATGAGAGTATGTTGGGGGTGCCATTCAAAAAGAATAGTGCTGCAAAGCACCCCACCTTAGTATGTAAATTTCTGGTGAGCTGAAGTAACACATAAGACAGGTGTAAAGGCAGCCTTTTTGTTAGTTTTATATTATTTTTATAGTTTATAAGTTTATATGGTTTAAACTTTCTTTTTATATCTGTTTTCATTGCATGTGTACAATCTCTGTTTTACAAATAAACATGTTATACATGACAAAGGATTCCCAGAACACCCTGGATTAGCTAAAGAGATGGCATAGCAATTAGTATGCTTTTAAGCCTGGTGTTTCTAACTGATTTGATCTGATTTACTACCCTTGAGTCACTTGTACCTGCTGATGAAGTATGGAAAATGTGAAAACGAGCCTAATGCTCCACCACCTGACTCAAAGGGGTTGTAAAGTCAGAAGGTTTTTTATCTTAATGCATTCTATGCATTAAGATAAAAAGCATTCTGTGTTTAGCAGCCCCCCCTATGACTTACCTGAGCCCCAGTTCTGTCCAGAGATGTCCACAAGTCACTCGGCTGTCCGGGACTCTCCCTCCTTAATTGGCTGAGATACAGCAAGGGTGCCATTGGCTCCCACTGCTATCAATCAAAGTTAGTAAGCCAATCAGGAGAGAGGGGGCAGGGCCAAACTGCAGCTCCGTGTCTGAATGGACACAAGGAGCTGGAGCTCGGCTCGGGTGCCCCCACAGCAAGCTGCTTGCTGAGGGGGCACTCGACAGGAGGGAGGGGCTAGGAGCACCAAAGAGTTACCCAAGAAGGGAAGGATCCAGGCTGCCCTGTGCAAAACCACTGCACAGAACAGGTAAGTATAACATGTTTGTTATTTAAAAAAAAAAAAACTATTTATTACATTTTATCTTTATAATCCAGCCCACAACTTATTATTAAAAACAGAAATTATGTAAAATAAAAACATAATAGAAAATGACAGTGGGGATGGAAACTATTCAGACCCACTTACATTTTTCACTCTTTGTTATATTGCAGACATTTGCTAAAATCATTTAAGTTCATTTTTTTCCCTCATTAGTGTACACATAGCACCCCATATTGACAGAAAAACACAAAATTGTTGACATTTTTTCAGATTTATTAAAAAAGAAAAACTGAAATAACACATGGTCCTAAGTATTCAGACCCTTTGCTCAGTATTTAGTAGAAGCACCCTTTTGATCTAATACAGCCATGAGTCTTTTTGGGAAAGATGCAACAAGTTTTTCACATCTGGATTTGGGGATCCTCTGCCATTCCTTCTTGCAGATCCTCTCCAGTTCTGTCAGGTTGGATGGTAAACGTTGGTGGACAGCCATTTTTAGGTCTCTCCAGAGATGTTCAATTGGGTTTAAGTCAGGGCTCTGGCTGGGCCATTCAAGGACAGTCACGGAGTTGTTGTGAAGCCACTCCTTCGTTATTTTAGCTGTGTGCTTAGAGTCATTGTCTTGTTGGTAGGTAAACCTTCGGCTCAGTCTGAAGTCCTGAGCACTCTGGAGGAGGTTTTCGTCCAGGATATATCTGTACTTGACCGCATTCATCTTTCCCTCGATTGAAACCAGTTGTCCTGTCCCTGCAGCTGAAAAACACCCCCACAGCATGATGCTGCCACCACCATGCTTCACTGTTGGGACTGTATTAGACAGGTGATGAGCAGTGCCTGGTTTTCACCACACATACTGCTTAGAATTAAGGCCAAATAGTTCTGTCTTGGTCTCATCAGACCAGAGAATCTTATTTCTCACCATCTTGGAGTCCTTCCGGTGTTTTTTTAGCAAACTCCATGCGGGCTTTCATGTGTCTTGCACTGAGGAGAGGTTACCGTCGGGCCACTCTGCCATAAAGCCCCGACTGGTGGAGGGCTGCAGTGATGGTTGACTTTCTACAACTTTCTCCCATCTCCCGACTGCATCTCTGGAGCTCAGCCACAGTGATCTTTGGGTTCTTCTTGACCTCTCTCACCAAGGCTCTTCTCCCCCGATAGCTCAGTTTGGCCGGACTGCCAGCTCTAGGAAGGGTTCTGGTCATCCCAAACATCTTCCATTTAAGGATTATGGAGGCCACTGTGCTCTTAGGAACCTTAAGTGCAGCAGAAATTTGCCACAATTCTGTCTCTGAGCTCTTCAGGCAGTTCCTTTGACCTCATGATTCTCATTTGCTCTGACATGCACTGTGAGCTGTAAGGTCTTATATAAACAGGTGTGTGGTTTTCCTAATCAAGTCCAATCAGTATAATCAAACACAGCTGGACTCAAATGAAGGTGTAGAACCATCTCAAGGATGATCAGAAGAAATGGACAGCACCTGAGTTAAATATATGAGTGTCACAGCAAAGGGTCTGAATACTTAGGACCATGTGATATTTCATTTTTTCTTTTTTAATAAATCTGCAAAAATGTCAACAATTCTGTGTTTTTCTGTCAATATGGAGTGCTGTGTGTATAGTAATGAGGGGAAAAAATGAACTTAAATGATTTTAGCAAATGGCTGCAATATAACAAAGAGTGAAACATTTAAGGGGGTCTGAATACTTTCCGTGCCCACTGTATGTACAAAAGCACCATAAATAATGTATATTTGTACATGTAAACATGATCAACTTATTTAAATATGGGTTTCTTTTTTTTTAATTTTAGTGTGATAAAATGTGTTCTTAGGAGCGACCATATTTGAACATAACTTATGTGGACTTTCTGTTTGTCTTTGCTAGACAATGGGTTTAGCTTTGAACTGCAAATCTATGGGTCTGCCAACTCAATAGACAGACAGATGGAAGAAACCCCTTGGGGGCACTGCAATCTGACAGGGACATTAGCCGAAGCTGCTGATCGCAAACATTTTGCCATCATGCCCGCTCAGCATAAGTCAATTAAACAAACAACCTCTGTCTAGCGGTTCACACACTGATCAAAATTCAGCTGGTGTGGCAGGGAATTTCAATCAGTTTATGGCCAGCTATAGGACACAGAGTAATTGCTTGGATTGATTTATGGATCTGTATATTTAGTACAATATCCAAAACCAGTGCATTTAAAGCCAGTGCAGTTATTACAAGATCGTCAAACTGTGAAAGGTATAGTCAATAGCGGTACTACTGTCTCATATAGAGCCTCTGAACAATAAACATTTAGGATTATTTTCCTATCAAACAGCTGTCACATTAATTTCCAATAATTTTTATTCTTTTTCAAAGACATGTAACAAAATTACAAATGCTCATTTAAACAAAGCTGCGGTTATTACCATAGCGGAGCAAAAGTATGTTTGCCAATGTAAAACTGATGCTTCACATTGGCAACATTATAGAGTGCACATTAAAGCGGAGTTCCAACCACATTTTTCACTCTTTACCATGCAGCGCTAATGTGCATCCTTAAAATGAATTGGTAATATTTTTTTTTTTCTGTTCACTTACCTGATTTAAACCTATATCTAATTTCACTTCCTCCTTTAGCAGCCGTGGCCTTGGACATTATTTCCGGTTTTGCATTGGCTCCTGGGAGATTTTAGTCAGCTTGGCATGGCACTACTCCTGTAATATTTAACATTGGCGTCTATGGAGAATCTTGGTCAGCTTGGCATAGCAAGCTGACCAAGATTGCAGCGCACTGCACATGCGCGAGATCGGCAGGTTCAGGCTGGGTAGCCAGCATGCACGGAATGCAGGAAGGAGGACACTATGGCTTAAAATGCCCACACTGGAGATGGCCGCGCTGTGCAGGAACTTCACGAAGTAAGAAAACAATGCTGCACAAATAGAAAACTGGGCATAATTTACAGCATACCTTTGCTACATTGCACGAGGCATAAGTATTCTAGGGGTATTTTTATCTTAAAAGTCATATTTCAGCCGGAACTCAGCTTTAAGTACCTCCACAACGCAATAAAAAGAACAGATCGGGTAAACGAAATCCAGAATATGTCATCTCGTGCAGATCTCTGGGCAGAGGGCCCTATAAATTTCAATACAAACAAAAACATTTATCTCCAGGTAGGAAAAAAAAAAACAAAAAGCAAAAGAGGAGGAAAAGTGACCGTGCAACTATACCCCGCAAACAAAGATGCCAAAGAGCCAAAAGGGGCACTAGGTGTTCCCTGTGAGATATTTGATCCATGGGTCCCAAGTTTTTTCGAACCCTTTTCATTTTATCGTTCAAGATAGCTGAAAGTCTTTTGTTAACCAATATCCAGGATAATTTAACCTTACCTAAGTCAAACAGGAGTATCAAAGACTTCCAAGACCTGGCAGTAGCAATTCTTGCAGCTATGAAAACAAATGCGATTAGCCGTCTTGTGTACCTAGGAGCCTCCACTGCAGGGTGGCCCAAGAGAGCCTGTTGTTCATTTTTTTTTTTTTTTCAGGTTTGTCCCTGTCAAAGTGTAAATAAAATTATGAACCCAAAATCTTCGCACTTTCGAACAGATACTGTATGACACAGGTGTCACTTTCTTCTATCTTTATTTCAGAAGGGAAATGAGTTGGCACAGGAAAAACCATGGTTTGCTCCAACAGTCTCTGAAAAACTCCATGGATTACATGAGCAATGGGATGAGCTGGAGACAACTACCCTAAAAAAAGAGCAGACTCTGTTTGATGCCAATCGCTCTGAGCTGTATGAGCAAAGGTTCGCAGATATTGCTAAGTGGATAAAAGACATGGAGCAGCAAGTAGAATCTGATGAGTATGGAAAGGACTTGACCAGTGTCAACATCCTTCTAAGTGAACACAAGGTAGGGGAAAAACTGTGTATGTACAGTAAAAGCTGCTATAGAGCCATCCTGGTATTGGTTAGGCATTGTTTTACAGTTGACATTCTATATCAGGCATACATAAAACACCTAAAGATTATTCTGATGCTATTTTTATCGATGAAAGGAAGCGTTGCCTCCAACTTGAGTTTATCCAAACCAAATTTTTCTTTTTAGCTCCGAAATGTGAAAGGGTTACAGTCTTTTTTATATTGCTAAATATCATCATAAAGTATGTCATCAAATCCAGGATTAACTAATATTCAACATATGGCACCAACATCCCCTAAATATGGATACAAGAAATGAATTGGGAGGTGTTGGACTTTATAGGTGCACTTGATACAAATGCATATAACACGGATTATATAAAAGATATATATTTTTATTAAATCACATAGAAAAAGATAAAAGCATTTCATACAGTACATCCACATCCATTTGTGAGTAAAAGACATGACTTTCAATGTTATTTTGCTGTTTCCACACTTTTAATTCAACATGTTTCGCAGTGAGGCTTCTTCAAGAAAAGGCGTGGGATCTCAACTACTAAATAAATGAACAAACATATAAAAACAAAAATCATAAACATAATTGCAATACACATATACAAACTCTATGCATATCCAAGATGAACAAAGTACACAAATGCATCCCCCCTAAACCTGGCAAGGGTCCATTGAATTATAGGTTTAATCCTTCTATTTTCCGTATACATCTTATGAGACTATATCCTTCCCTGTGGGAGATCCGGCATATGTGTGTGATCATTACTAAGTTGGTTGGACGTACAGGGCCATCAGAACTGACTCTTTCATGACCTTGCCATATATTGGCTTAAATTCCTCATCTTCATGAGGTAGGAACCAACATTTTGGGGACCCTTGCCAGGTTTAGGGGGATGCATTTGTGTACTTTGTTTATCTAGGATATGCATAGAGTTTGTATATGTGTATTGCAATTATGTTTATGATTTTTGTTTTTATATGTTTGTTCATTTATTTAGTAGTTGTGATCCCACTCCTTTTCCTGAAGAAGCTCCGCAGAGAAACATGTTGAATCAAAAGCGTGCAAACCGCAATATAACATTGAAAGTTGTGACCTTTACTCACAAATGGCTGCGGATGTACTGTATGAAATGCTTTTATCTTTTTCTATGTGATTTAATAAAAATATATATGTTTTATATAATCCGTGTTATGTTGATTTGTATCAAGTGCACCTATAAAGTCCCACACCTCCCAATTCTTTTCCTGTATCCTGGTTTATGTTGCTGTGAATCCCTACTAGGGAGATGCACCCCTAGTAGGATAATCAAAAAATCTCATTAGAACAATAGGTGAAGAGAAGTTTGCACCTGTTTAGTTGACAACTGTCTAAAGTGGGGTACACGCTATGGGAAAAGCGGAAGAAAAATGATGTACGAGGCGTGTTCGTTCGATTTTTCGTAATAGTGTGTAGACAACTTTTGACATCCGATTCAGACTTTCTAAACAAAAACTTCTAAAGGAACAAACTCCAACATTTTTCTCGTGCGTGAACAGAACTAATTATTTTTGTTTAATGTGTAAAGTTTTCGTACAAGAAAAATCTGATACAAAAGACTGCATGATCAAAAACAATACACAACAAAAAAAAAGCCTTTGTTCGAGAATTTTTGTACAATTAGTACTATCCTCTTTTTCAGCCTGCTGTGAGGAAAACCGGACAACCTTTCGTCCGATTTTTGTATAGTGTGTACTGGGCTTAAGAGGAGACTTCCCTGTATTTTTGGAGAGATTTCTTGTCACTTCCTGTTGTGTCTCTAAGACAGGAAGTGAAAGGAAAATGTCCCTAATGGGGCATAGACACCAAGAAAACTGAAAGACATTCCAACCAATCTATTGAAAGCTAAAATAAAAAGTTTTGGTTTTAAATATCATTTAATATATTGTCATATTAGTGACTGCTAGATTTTTTAAAATTTGTTATCCAAGCAGAGGAGCTACAAAGGAATAGAATGTATTAACTAACTCTGTAGAAGCATAAGTATTCCAAAAACTGGCATATTAAAGCTATTGCGATAACCAGTTCATTATGCATTTTTTTTTCTATATGTGACATGAATACCTTTTACATGATTCTAAACTTGGAATATGATTTTTTTTTATTGGTATATCTGTAGAGAATAGAAGATCAAATAGATCATAAAGGAAAAGAAATGGATGAGGTTATTCCAGACATACCATCAGCTGCTGGAGACAAGGAATTTGGAGAAAAGGAACAAAATATCAAAATGCGTTTCCTACAGCTTCAAGCACCAATGCAGGAAAGAAAAAGAAAGCTACAATCTTCGAAGCAAGTACATCAGCTACACCGGGATTTGGCAGATGAAATTGTACGTTGTGTTCTTCTCTCTGGTCCCTCACTCTCATCATTCAGAGGAAACACTGTTCTCCTTCTCTTAAGTGGATTGGAGACAGGAAGTAGATGAATGTTTCCTCCTATCATCGCATGCCACTGATTTATGGGGAGAGTGTTGCAATGGTTCTGCAACACATTCACCATACAACCAGTGGTAGGAGGCAGAAGAAAAATAAACGATTGCACTTACACTATATAGTCAGTGTGACGGACTGCCTGACACCCCGACTGGGTGCCTTAGCCAAACGGTGCCTCCTGACTTCCAAACCCTTCCATCAGACCAGCCCTTTACCCCAAGCATCACAGACAAGATGTTTAGGTAAAACCAAAGGAATAGCTTAATTGAACAGAAATACAGGTTTTTATACACTTAAAAAAAACGGGCAGTCACCACATGAACAATAAAAACAAATGTTAAACATTGGGGTAAACATCCCACAATGGTTAGGTAATGTGAGCATGACTGTCCACTGTGCACAAAGCCAACTCCATAAAGACATGGTTTGATGAGCTGGAAGAACTCGAGTGCCCTGCACAGAGCCCTGATCTCAACTCTACTAAACACCTTTGGGATTAATTGAAACACCAATTGTGAGCCAGGCTGTCTTGTCCAACATCAGCACCTGCCCTCACAAATCTTATTTTGGTTGAATGGGCACACATTCCCACAGACACAATCCAAAATCGTGTGGAAAGTCTTCCAATAGAGGTGGATGCTGTTGTAGTCACAAATTGGGGTCAGCCTCCATAAAAATGCCTATTTTTTGGAATAGGATGTCCAACAAACTCATATAGGTGTATTTGTGTCTATAAACTGTTATCCATATAGTGTAAGTCATAAGGTCAGTGCCCTAAAGGGGATGTCACCTGGGGGTTTATTACCTAACGACAAAAAGTGCAAAAACACTGTTAGATCTAACCTTTCCTCTCCCTACTAAATATATATTTTTTGTTTGCTTGTGTTCCTGTTTGAGAGATTTCGCATTGATTTCTGTCCTGAGAGGAGGTGAAGGGAAATCATGCAAATAGGGACACAGGTGGCAATAAAATCCTGTCAGAAACTATAACTCTTCCCCGTTCTATCCAAAACTAAATAAAACATTTTGGCTTGAGTTGGACTTTAACAGATGTCTGTATTGCTTTATAGAAGTCAGAATGTTAGGTTTGGACTCTTCTTATGTATTATAACATTATAACATGTTGGTTTGCTTACAGCTTTGGGTTCAGGAAAGAATGCCACTAGCAGAATCCAAAGATTACGGAAACAATCTTCAGATGGTGCAGATGCTTTTAAAGAAGAATCAGGTATGTCTACAAAATCCCTGGCCTTTTTACACAACAGTTGGCAATTATGCTGTGCTTGAATGATTCATAATGTCAAAACTTTTCACAGTTGGAATGAAAATGCATCCATGGTGTGTGGTGGGGGGATTTGAGAATTATAGATATTGTTACTATTTTTTTCTTTAATATTTCTTTATTGAAAGTTTTCATCATTACAGAGAAAATTGCATTGTTATTGGAGAATATAGCAAATATCTCAGTATTAAAATAATACAAAAATTCCATCATTTCCAAAACATCACATAAGGTCAAGCCAAAGCAAATTCAGAAATTCTCTTTCTTCCTTTGCTTTCACAAATCATCTATACAACATAACAAGCATTATAAACATCTACAAATGATAACAACAAACACACAAACAAAAACAAAACACACACAAATAAATAAATCAAGCCACTAATCCAATATTCACATGATGTAATAAGCTATATACCTGTGTCTATGAAAAAAGTTACTACGACAGGTGGATTAATTCACACCTATCTTATCTACCCACTGGTATGGCCATCCATCCCCATTTTCCTTCTGAAGCCATACTTACTATCGTAAACCAAAATTGACCACCCTATAAAGAAACAACAAAGGCTAATGAAGATGGGGCCAACCCCAGGGCCAATATCCATGGTTTCCACAGTTTATTTCAATTATTAGGTATGCCCCTATTACAGTAGTTTTGTTGTTCCTTTAGAAGGTAATCATTTACTTGAAGACGCCATTCCTCAAATGAGGGTATACTCGAAGACATCCATTTTAGGGCAATTAACTTACAACACGCTATAAACCATAATCTACTATCTGATATCAAAATCTCAATGGGAAAAAGCTCTTCATCCCAAAAAAGAAAAACCTCTTCTAACCCAATAAGCATGTCTTAGGATCCATATTGATATGAGTATAAAAAACTTATTTAATTGTAGTGCCCACCTCTCGCCAGTATCTAACCAGTTTAGGACACTTTCACAACATATTTATTAGATCAGTTGGAGATTTTTGGCAACGTGGACAATCCAGGGTATCACCCCTGCCCCACTTAAAGTGTAAGTAAACCTCCCTATTGTTTTCAGCCAAGGAAGCTGCCATCTTTGCCTCTGTTTAATCATCAACTGCCATGATGCTGCAAATGTGATCAGTTTAGACACCAGCCATTGGATGGCTTGATAGTTTGTTTGAGAGCACAACCAATGGTAGTGTTACATTTCTGGCATGTGTTTTATGGATTGGTTTACTTCCGCTTAATCATTTTACCGGTGTTCTATATAAGTTGGCTGTATAAAGATGAAATAAGGCCTTTTTTCTCAGTCGCCACTGCTAATGAAGTTAAACGTTACATCGATCTTATCACTATCTTTTCCCCTTTAAACTTAGACTGTACTGCGTGCCGTAATTGTAGATATTTAAAAAATTATGATGAGGCAATTGATAAGATTCTTGTAGATCCTGAAAGGAGTGTAGAACACTATGTGAATAAAGCTGGGCTATATATTGAAACTCCTGGGAACACCAACGCTCAAATCCCTCCAATTTACATAGTTCTTTATAATGCCTATTCCTCCAAAGTGGTGAATACTCTGAAGCCCCTTCAAATTTCATTATACTCCTCATTTCCTGCCAGACCCTATTCATAAGTGCCAATATTGGACCTTTACAGGTATAAGCGAAAGCTCCAGATTCCAGCTGAACCAGAAGATTGTAACAAGAACAATTACCGTATTTATTGGCGTATAACACGCACCCCAAGTTTAAATGCCCATCAATGCAGCCTTATCAGTGTCATTGCAGCCTTATCAGTGTCATTGCAGCCTTGTCAGTGCAGCCTGTCAGTGCAGCCTTGCCCCAGTGTCCATTGCAGCCTTGTCAGTGTAGCCTTGTCAGTGCAGCCTTGCCCCAGTGTCCTTGGTTAAATTGATGATAGGCAACTCCTGTCCTCATATTGATTAGTGGTTCCAAATAAATAATAACTACTGCAGTAGGGAACAGACACAAAAGATACTCTCGGCATCTTTCCAAATAACTGTTCTGTTTTATTATGACGCATTTGAAGGTTTTTATACACATGATTATGTAGGTATCACATTAATATTACAATTGTATGTTTATGGTAACAAGGGGCGTTAAATAGGTAGGCTAATTCTAATCAGGACTCGAAAGAATGTAAACATGTACTGAAAACATTATTAGTGCCGTGTGCACAGTGAGGGCAGTGTGCAATACATACAAAATAGAATACAATTATATACAGAACTTACAAATTTCTATTACAGTCTATTGCATCCTTGTCAGTGCAGCCTTGCCCCAGTGTCCATTACAGCCTTGTCAGTGTTACTGGATGGATTTAAAATTGGCGCTGCCAAGATCGCAGGGACTGGGTGGAGCAGAGCGAGCACCACCGAGATCGCAGGGACTGGGCGGAGCGGAGCGAGCGCCGCCGAGATCGCAGGGACTGGGCGGAGCGGAGTGATCGCCGCCAAGATAATATAGCCGAGTGTACTCGGCTCCACTCGGCTCCGCTCACAGTCACGCCCAGTCCCACCCAGTCCCGCCCTATGATGGACATAACACAGGTCCAATGGCGGGACCGGGCATGACTGTGAGCGGAGCGGAGAGTAGCCGAGTACACTCGGCTATGTGTATCTCGGCGGTGATCGCTCCACTGACAATCAGCGGAGATCGGTGGGATCGGCGGGGATCGGCGTATAACAGGCACCCACAATTTCCCCCTGATTTTAAGGGAAAAAAGTGCGTGTTATATGCCGATAAATACGGTACTTAACCCTAGGGCCTGTATAGGATGTTCCCAATTCACAACTCCCCAACCAGCAAAATGCTGAAGTTGCGAGGCTATGAAATATAGTCTCGGCTGGGGCACCACTAGTCCGCCCCATCCATAGCTCACTGGAGGATTGATAGCTTAATCCTAGGGTTTTTTCCTTTCCATAATATCCTTCAAAATAATGATTCTAATTTTTTGAACCATTTAAGAGGTATTCATATCGACGAATTATGAACGATGTATAATAATCGAGTGGCCAAAATCATTTTTATAATGTTTGCTCGGCCCACCACCGATAACAGCAGCTTAATCCACGCTGTACTCTTAAATTGGAATTTAGTGAGAATAGGAGATAAATTATATATTAGGTAATCTTCTACCCTAGAATGTATCCATATTCCCAAATATTTAAACAATGAAACAATTTTGATTTGCTGAGCCTCTCTTAATACGAACAAACTGGGATTATCTAAAGCAGCGGTTCTCAACCTGGGGGTCGCGACCCCCTGGGGGGTCGATTGCCCATTCTCCAGGGGGTCGCGAATGCTGGCCGAGACAGACCCGAAGTTACTGCCTGAGTCCGTCCGTCTCGGCCAGCGAGATGTCACTTCCTGGAGAGGAGGGACTACACGGAAGTGACGTTCCGTCGCCGCCATCTTGGTACTCTCGCCCGCAGTAAGGCTTAGACTTAGAAGTCGGCAAGCGGACATCTTTGTACACCCACCGAAATCCGCTTGCTGCGGACGAGTGTACCAAGAGGGAGGCAACGAAACTTGCTGAAGAAGAAGAACACCTGTGACTTCTGGTAAGTCAGACACACAGGAAAAGCTGACAAGACAAAATTTTTTTTATTATGGAGATATATATATATATATATATATATATATTGATGGGCACAGTGGCTGCATTTGATGGCACAGTTGCAGCGTTTTAATGGGGGTTTTTTTCTGATTGTTTCAGTTTGTTTGCGCCCCCACCACTGATTTATATATAAACGTTGCGGTTGATTCCTCAAAAGTGGTTATTCCGTGCCAGTGCTAGATACACAAAGTGTATAGCTTCCAAACATGTATCTAGCACTGGCACGGAATAACTACTTTTGAGGAACCAACTGGGACGTATATATATATATATATACGACGTATATATATAAGAACACCTGTGACTTCTGGTAAGTCAGACACACAGGAAAAGCTGACAAGACAAATTTTTTTTTATTATGGAGATATATATAAGCCTCCTTAAATTAATAGCTGTAGACCTTGTAGGGATATTGTTACTATAGTTCCTTCTTGCAATATATACATCTTTCCATTATTGTTTCCAAAATATCAGTAAGTAGAGCTACATAGGTTTTCTTAGGACTTGCCTGTCTGTATTGCCTGTGGGTGGGCGCAGCATGGTGCGGCAGCAGTAACACACCATCCCGATGCAGTTGAAAACTTGTATTGAAGTACAACACTTCACAACACGCCTGGTGGAAGGAAGCCTAACCGGGAAACACTGACGGATTAAAGCAAGGTGTAGCGGAGCAGGTCTCAGCTGAGCTGACAGTGTCTGTCTCTAGTGGCAGAATGCGGCCTGGCTGGTCCGAGCCCAAGTGCGGAGGTTTCCCGGAGAGTGGCAAATCCCTACGCTTTCCCTACTCATCTGTACATTTCCCTATCTTTAATACTGTCCCTGACAGACGGGCGACCTGTCCTTACACTACGCATATGCTGCCAAACTACGCCAAACTCAGGAGACAGGGTCTTAAATAGACTCTGCCACACCTAAGATGGTCACATGGGTAGCCAGCCAAACAGATCACTGCCACAGTGACCCAGGAAACCATAGAGAAACCATCCTGCTGTCTCTCTGAAATGCTGTTGCGATTGAGCTTTTATTCCAGAGGTTTTCCAAACCAGAGCACCTACTTCCATGTTCCATTATAGTCCTCATTTTGGAATATTTGAAGCCACGCTACCCAGAAGCATCCTGTTTCCCCCTCAATCAAATATGTATCTTTAAAAGATAACTAAACCAAAGAAGAAAAGTTTAAAATCATGCAGCTTACCAGTCCTTAGATTTGGCTGCATTCGTTTTCTTTTTTCAAGCTAAGACTATTTTCATCAAGTAGAGCAAATACCTGTTGATCTTACCTGAAATACAATGCCTTTGTCACTTCCTGTGAGGTGACATTTTATGTGGTGCATCTCACCACCCCTTATACATTACTGGTAAAATGTTTCTGCTTCAGACTTTACAGAAAGAAATTGCGGGTCATGAGCCAAGAGTTGATGATGTTATCAAAAGGGCAGAAACTAAGACTATGGAAGGTGAACCAGAAATCAAACCTCAGCCAATCAAAAAGCTGTGTGAATCGCTACAAGAGCAATGGAATTACTTGAAGACTGCAACACTGAACAGGGAGAAATCCCTTAACCAAGCAAATGAGGCTCAGCAGTACTATGTGGATGCCAGTGAAGCAGAGGCTTGGATTGATGAACAACAGCTTTACATGATTGGGGATGAAACGTCAAAGGTATGTCATAATAAATAGGAGGTGTTAAAAAATAAAGTTAATTTCAGCTCAGTTTTGGGCACAAGTTCACAAAAAGGCTATCGGGGAACTGGAGAAAGTGCAAAGAAGGGAAACCAAACTGATAAGAGGCACAGAGGAGCTCAGCTATGAGGAAAGATTAGAGGAACTGAATTTATTCTCTCTTGAGAAGAAGAGATTAAGGGGGGATATGATCAACATGTATAAATACACAACGGGTCCATATAGTGAACTCGGTGGAGAGTTATTCACCTTAAGGTCATTACAGAGGACAAGGGGCAACTCTTTACATTTCGAGGAAAAAAGATTTATTCTCCAAATACAAAAAGGCTTTTTTTACAGTAAGGACTGTGAAAATGTGGCATAGACTCCCTCAAGACTCGGCTCTGGCCAGCTCAGTAGATTGTTTTAAAAAAGGCCTGGATTCTTTCCTAGATATGCATTATATAACTGGATACTAATATTTATAGGTAAAGTTGATCCAGGGAATATCCGATTACCTCTTGGGGGATCCGGAAGGAATTTTTACCCCTGCTGGAGCAAATAATTTTTTTGCCTTCCTCTTGATCAACTGTAAGTATAGGATTGTATAAAATATTTTTTTCCCTTCTATTAGTTTAACTGGATGGACTTCTTTCAGTCAGACTAATCTATGAAACTATGTAACGTCATCTTTCGATATTTAAGCTTGTTAAAGTGGGCCTTGTTAAAGTGGGCCTAATGTAAAAAACACATACACTGTCTCATAGGTTCCCCCTAAATTGCTAAAAATACAAGAAAAATGTTCCACAAGACAATATAGAAAATAGGGTCTCCAGCATTTTTTGCAGTCAAGCATCTCAGCGCTTTGAGACCGGGGGTGCTGGAAAGATTTTTTTTTATTATTTAAAGTGGAACTGCAGTGTGGCCAAGGGTCACCAGCTTTTGTCATAATGTGCTTGCACATTATGTCAGACTTATCTCTGGGTTTGCCCTACTCCAACATTGTGAGCTCCACAATCCCTTAGCCATTGGGTGGCCACTGGTGATGTAACTCCTGCACATGCAATTTGAAGTCACATCAACTTGGCGCCTGTCTTCATTCTTGACAGCTTGCAGGTGCAGGAGGTGTACACTGTACTGTGCATGGGCCGCAATCAGTAAAACAAGAAAAAAAATTGCTAGAAGAAAGGGGAATTAGTTATGTTGAAAAAAAAAAACATGCAAAGTCTCTTCTGACAAAAAGCTCAATCTCCTAACTTTTTTTAGATTTCAGATATATTTTAACTTTACAGTGTAAAGTTTTTTTTTCTCCACAATCTGATGCATTTTTTCTATATTGTGGGGACACTTATTTTCTTTTATATTTTGTGTCCACATTAATGAACCAGCTTTTTAGTTAAAATGAACATATCACACACTGCTAATCCAGTATCCAGACAGTCAATTTACTGAGGAACTGGTGCCATAGTGATGCCCAGAATTGTCTGTAGAGCACAGCATGTGTAGAAGGCTTCATAGTTATGACATATACTAAGGTATTTCAGGATTTAAGTCTGCAGAATTTCATGCTGTTTGTTCTGTATCACAAGTAGGTTCAACTTTTTGTTGAACTGGTCCTGACGATGTAATTATTTTAATAATATACTTCATTTCTGGAAATATTGTACCACACCACAAAATGCACAGATGTACCATTTATGGGTAAACAATACACAGATTTGCCAAATATTTATGTCTAAAGAAAGATTCGATTAAATTAAATGAAAGACAATAAATCATAATTTTTGCAGGAATCTGAATACTCAGTCTTTAATTCATACAGTTGTTCAGGCTTCCCTAAAATGATGTTGTATCTACCACCTTATTTAGCTTTTCCTTAGCTTTTCCTT
This sequence comes from Aquarana catesbeiana, assembly GCF_042186555.1. Lineage (NCBI taxonomy): Eukaryota > Metazoa > Chordata > Amphibia > Anura > Ranidae > Aquarana > Aquarana catesbeiana. The sequence goes on from NC_133336.1 coordinate 87,579,224, forward strand.
ACCTGAGTCTGACATTGCAGCCTGAGTAAGGGCCTCAGGGATAATGTGAAGACTGACAGTTGCTGCTCTATCAGTGACCACATTCAGAAGTTGAGTATGTAAGGTCAGGTAGCGGACAGGCAGTGTCAGACTTCAGGTGGCCTCTGAACCCTTGATACAGGCCAAAGTGTGAGAAAACACTTCTGCACAGTGCTAAAGCTTCTTCTTGCAAGATTTGTGATACTCAGTGTTCCCATGAACTCATCGAAAGGATCATGACACAGAAGATACCGTGAAAGATTTGCTAGCATTATTTGGACCAAGGGCACACTTAATTCAATCCTGAGATTTCATAAAATTCTGACTCTTGGTCAGGAAATGAGTGAATTCATAATTAAATTGGTATTTTTTTTTTAGGATGTGGAGGATGAAGAAAGCGTGGTGTTAATGCTGAAGAAGCACCTGATTTTGCAACAAGGCGTTGAACAGTATGGAAAAAATATCAAGGAATTGGCAGAGCGATCTCAGAAACTGCTGGCCTTGGATCATCCTGATGGGTACAAACAGATGGATAATAGGCACCTCTTCTTACTATTATTAACATTATTAGCTCATTAGTCATTAGTCATTATTAGCTCATTAGCTCATTAAGAATGAACGGTTAGCTCTGAATACAGGCGGTAGCAGCCCTGCACTACTGAAATATTTGATGATTTTTAGAGTGCATACTCACACTCTCATAACTGTGGTATTGCTTAAACCTATGGCAGACTCTTGGCAATACTAGTGTTTAGAAGAACTATAATGTAACCATCCCTGGGGTGATTGTGATGACAGATAAATGCTGATAACAACCATATATTCCACATAACTGCATGTTTATAGGAAAAAATTACTTTGGATGGCTAGAATTAAAATATTAGTCCCCAAATACATCTATGACTTATGACAGGGGTATTGAATTAAAATTCATAGAGGTCCGATTAGTAAAATTTTCTTCCAGCTGAGGTCCAAATCGTAGTTTTGTGCGATGACGCAGATTCTTTACATCACAGCCGAGGTGTGCAGGCACGACAGTCCATTCATTTGAATGGGCTGCTGTGCCTGCATTTTCTGCTGGGAAAAGGTCCTGGCACCTTTTTAAAAATGCATCCACATGGAAACTGCATGGTGGGTTTGTACCATGCAATTTCCATGTGCGGGAAATTGCACCTTGCATTTCAGTGCGTTTAAGAGTCAATGGTACCCCTGCACGTTTTCTGTGCAGCACCTCATTTTGTGCGCAGCTGCTGGTCCCCTTCACATCTTCCCCACCACAGCACTGCTACCCTTCACATATCACCCCACACATTATTGCCCCCCTTCACATATCACCCAACACAGTATTTCCCCTTTTCACATATCACCCCACACAGTATTTCCCCCTTCACATATCACCCCACACAGTATTGCCCCCTTCACATATCACCCCACACAGTATTGTCCCCTTCACATATCACCCCACACAGTATTGCCCTCTTCACATATCACCCCACACATTATTGCCCCCCTTCACATATCACCCCACACAGTATTGTTCCCTTCACATATCACCCCCACACAGTATTGCCCCCTTCACATATCACCCCCACACAGTATTGCCCCTTCACATATCACCCCATACAGTATTGCCCCCTTTACATGACCCCCCACACAGCACTGCCCCAATTCCCCCGCTCCCTATCCTTCACAGTTCCATATATTTTCCTCCCTTCACTCTCCTACCTTTCACAGGGCGGAAAGCAGGAGGCGGGACAATCCTAAACTGAAAGCACCACAGCACTGGGCGGGACGCGGGAGCTGTCGGGTTGACTTTTCATATCAGCGAACTGGTGATTGGCTGCTAGGACCACCTCCTAGCAGCCAATCACCTCCCAATTAACGTGATAGGCAGCTACCTCTCTCCACGCAGTGCTGGTCCCACCCCCAGTCCAGAATTGTCCCGCCTCCCGCCGTCCTCTCTATTCTGCTAATTATAGCGGAGAAGGCTGGGGACAAAAGCGGCGACTAAATGACACGATCGTGGCGGTCTGGAAACAGCAGCAGCTCGGGCCGGACGCTGACCGCGTGCCGCCATTTAGTGATGCCCAACTTATGAGGAAGTCTTACATATTTATAGGCTCCTCTCCCATACTGAAATAGCTTATTATGATTTTACTGCACACTAGTGGTAAGCCACTCAAAGTGTGAGTTTAAAGTTGCAGCAAGTACGGGAACAGGGTGCTGTGATGTTTACAGGAAGCTATGTACAGCACTGTGCCAGCCCCTCCAATTAGCCATGATCTGCTTGAATTCAATGGCAAAGCACAGAGACCCAGTGATGACATCACTGAGTCTAAAAAAATAAATTAAAAAAAGGACAGGTTTATTTAAAAAATATTAGCATGTTGAGGAAAGGGGAGGAGGAAACAGGGAATGGATAATGAGTAAACTTTATTTTTATATTTTTTTAACAATCAGGATTGCTTTATTAAGGAATAATAATACAGCATTTTTGAAGAAACAAAACATAAAAACTGTTTGACATGGTATGACAAGTATCCAGCAACAGCTCAAATGGGCAAGATATGTTTTAAATAAATACTACATTTTCATAGGGCTAATCTCAGCATTCACAGCGTATAATAACCAATAACATCCCAAGGCAGAATGGACAAAAACTGAGGGGGAACAGACATAGGGAAAAAGGGAGGGGGAAGGGCAACAAAACACTGCCGCCTACTTATCAAAGGGGGGGGGGGGCACATGAAATCCACTCTATTGGGAGGTCCATGGCAGCCAGACCTTATCGAACTTCCAAGGGCAGCCACGACTAATGTACATCATCTTGTAAAGAGTCAGGGCTGCATCAATCATGGCCTCCCAGGACAATAGGAGGGGTAGAGGAGGACCACCTACAGAGAATTTCTTTTTTGGCATAAAATAGCAAATATGAAATCAATTATTTACTATGATGGGACCTTTGAGCATCATCATGGATCCCTAACAGGGCCAGTTCCCGGGGACATAGGGACCCACGACCCAAGCCTAAGGTTAATGAGCTCAAACACTTCGGAGAAGAACGTAAACATGCTAAGGCGCTCCAAGAACATGTGTAAGTAGGTACCCAGCAGTGTCTGACAGTGGTGACAGTGAGGGTCTTTATCTGGGTATATGCTTTGCAGTCTCACTGGAGTATAATATACCCGATGTAAAAACTTAATTTGTCTCTAGAGGAAATTACCAATTTGGGATTGCTCTAGACAATCCTCCCAGTCCTCTCGGCCTAGAGAGGGAATGCCTAATTTCCATGAATCCCACAATTTCTCAACTTTAGATTAGTAACAAGCAGGGTCCCATATAGACCAGATAAAGATTTCTCAAGATCCTTCTGAGACAGCCGTTTCCCTTTAACGGGATCCAACTGGAGGAGAGGAGGAGAAGGAAATTGAGCCCTGGCAGCATGGCGGGGTTGAGCATAGTGAAAAAACATCCAACCCGGCAACCGGAAAAACTTTATCTTTAAAGCAAAACATTTTCTTCTGATGAGACAGCACACAGCTCTAGGAAAGCCATTTGGCAGGATCCCTACTAATTTAGCTAAAAACACAGATAACTCAAATGACCCCAAAAATCCTAAAGTTTGTACACTGCTGCAAAATCTCCCTTTTTATGGCCATTATCAGGCTGGCAAAGATGGTATTTACATTGTCTTTTGTTTGCAGTGAACAGATAATCCGACACCAGGACAACCTAGAGAAGCAGTATACAGCCCTGAGAGACATGGCAGATGAACGAAGGCGACATTTGGACAATATCTATCATATGTTTCAACTGAGGCGTGAAGTGGAGGACTTGGAGCAATGGATTGCAGAGAGAGACATCAAAGCCTCATCCCAGGAGATGGGTCAAGATTTAGACCATGTGACTGTAAGTACACATTAAAATCTTTTTTATAGTTGATGGAGATTGTGTGTTCAAAATTATGAAGGGTGTCCAACCTAAAAGATTAGGAGTGGTTTCAAAAACTTTTCCCTAGCCCACCTACTTCACCGTTTGCAGCTAAAATAAGTCCTCATTTACCTGCCCCAGAGGGATGATTACCAGAGCCGATAGGTATGGCCTACTAGGAGCCTTAGTTTGATTTACATCTTGCACTTGAGGAATTTATCCACTGTGCCACACCTCAAGACCATCTCCATTCTCTGGAGAATGCTCCATCATTCCCTATGGAAGTCAGCAGTGCATGCCTATAAATATATTTGTTTTATTGATGTATATAGTAGTTTTGTCTTGATTTCCATTAAATGGAAATAAATTTAATTTCACAGGTGCTCCGAGATAAATTCCGTGATTTTGCCAAAGAGACAGGAATAACTGGCCAGGAGCGGATTGACAATGTGAATATCCTAATTGAAGAACTGATTGACGCTGGACATTCTGAGGCTGCAACAATTGCAGAATGGAAGGACAACCTGAATGAGAGTTGGGCAGATCTGCTGGAACTGATTGACACTCGTGTACAGCTGTTGTCTGCCTCTTATGATCTCCACAAGTTCTTCTATGATGGTACAGAGATCCTGAGCCTGATCGAGGAAAAGCACAAAGAGCTACCAGAGGAGTTGGGTGGTGACGTACATACAGCACAGTCTCTGCACAGAGTACATACGGCCTTTGAGAGGGATTTCCATTTTATTGGGTCACAGGTATCTATGCATCAGTTATATGTTATCTGAAGTATATTAGGTTTATGTCAACAAATGTAAGGGTTTGGTCCATAATTTTGTGTTCCAGCATGTCCTTATGTATTGTTCATGATATATAATAAATAAATAATCCAACTTGGTGAGTATGGTGCCCTCATAAGGGCCACAGTGGGTGTGTACACCCAGGAACTGAAGCACAAATATTTCATAAATACAGTCACATTATTATATGACTCTAGCATCTAATAAACCTGAAATATCAGTTGCAAGTACATCAGTACAAATAAATACAACCAGCATATTGTTTCATGTAAAATAACAGGTGAACTGTAAGCCATATACAGTACAGAGCCTTGAAAAAGTATTCATACCCCTTGAAATTTTCCACATTTTGTCATGTTACAACCAAAAACGTAAATTTATTTTTATTGGAATTTTATGTGATAGACCAACACAAAGTGGCACATAATTGTCAAGTGGAAGGAAAATGATTTTCCAATTTTTTTACAAATAAATATCTGAAAAGTGTGGCTTGCATTTGTATTCAGCCCCCTTTACTCTGATAACTCTAACTAAAATCCAGTGGAACCAATTGCCTTCAGAAGTCACCTAATTAGTAAATAGAGTCCACGTGTGTGTAAGTTATTCTCAGTATAAATATAGCTGTTCTGTGAAGCCCTCAGAGGTTTGTTAGAGAACCTTAGTGAACAAACAGCATCATGAAGGCCAAGGAACACACCAGACAGCTCAGGGATAAAGTTTTGGAGAAGTTTAAAGCAGGGTTAGGTTAGAAAAAAAATATCCCAAACTTTGAACATCTCATGAAGCACTGTTCAAGCCATCATCCGAGAATGGAAAGAGTATGGCACAACTGCAAACAGGACACGGCTATCCACCTAAACTGACAGGCCGGGCAAGGAGAGCATTAATCAGGGAAGCAGCCAAGAGGCCCATGGTAACTCTGGAGGAGCTGCAGAGATCCACAGTTAGGTGGGAGAATCCGTCCACAGGACAACTATTAGTTGTGCACAGGGGCGGACTGACCATCGGGCAGTTCGGACGCTGACCGAGGGCCCGTGGCCAGTAGGGGGCCCCATGGCAGCTTCCACTTCGGGACCCGATCTACCCGTCAGCTAGCTGTGATTGACGGGCTGATCGGGTCTCTGCTCACTGCTAAGAGACTGCAGTGTATACACACACCTCGTGATGCGCTCCTCCTCCTCCCCGCCGGCCCCTCCTTCCCTCCCGTCCACCCCAGGTGCTTGTATCTGTCATCACCTCGGACGGACAGAAAAGAGGAGGGGCCGGCGAGGAGGAGGAGCGCATCACGAGAGGTCTGTATACAGCCGCTTCCCGCGCTACTCTGCATGTAGGAAGGAAAGTGCAGCAGCTTGTACCACGTGCTGCTATTAGAAAGTTGCTGCACAGCTTCCCACCCACAGTGTCCCCCTGTGCCCCCCACCTCCCCACAGTGTCCCCCTGTGCCCCCCACCTCCCCACAGTGTCCCCCACCTCCCCACAGTGTCCCCCTGTGCCCCCCACCTCCCCACAGTGTCCCCCTGTGCCCCCCACCTCCCCACAGTGTCCCCCACCTCCCCACAGTGTCCCCCTGTGCCCCCCACCTCCCCACAGTGTCCCCCTGTGCCCCCCACCTCCCCACAGTGTCCCCCCCCACCTCCCCACAGTGTCCTCCTGTGCCCCCCACCTCCCCACAGTGTCCCCCTGTGCCCCCCACCTCCCCACAGTGCCCCCCTGTGCCCCCCCACCTCCCCACAGTGTCCTCCTGTGCCCCCCACCTCCCCACAGTGTCCCCCTGTGCCCCCCACCTCCCCACAGTGTCCCCCTGTGCCCCCCCACCTCCCCACAGTGTCCTCCTGTGCCCCCCACCTCCCCACAGTGTCCCCCTGTGCCCCCCCACCTCCCCACAGTGTGCTCCTGTGCCCCCCACCTCCCACAGTGTCCCCCTGTGCCCCCCACCTCCCCACAGTGTCCCCCTGTGCCCCCCCACCTCCCACAGTGTCCTCCTGTGCCCCCCACCTCCCCACAGTGTCCCCCTGTGCCCCCCCACCTCCCCACAGTGTCCTCCTGTGCCCCCCACCTCCCCACAGTGTCCCCCTGTGCCCCCCACCTCCCCACAGTGTCCCCCTGTGCCCCCCCCCACCTCCCCACAGTGTCCTCCTGTGCCCCCCACCTCCCCACAGTGTCCTCCTGTGCCCCCCACCTCCCCACAGTGTCCTCCTGTGCCCCCCACCTCCCCACAGTGTCCTCCTGTGCCCCCCACCTCCCCACAGTGCCCCCCTGTGTGCCCTCCACCCCCACAGTGACCCCTGTGCCCCCCACCTCCCCACAGTGACCCCCACCTCCCCACAGTGTCCCCCTGTGCCCCCCCACCTCCCCACAGTGTCCTCCTGTGCCCCCCACCTCCCCACAGTGTCCCCCTGTGCCCCCCACCTCCCACAGTGTCCCCCTGTGCCCCCCCACCTCCCCACAGTGTCCTCCTGTGCCCCCCACCTCCCCACAGTGTCCCCCTGTGCCCCCCCACCTCCCCACAGTGTCCTCCTGTGCCCCCCACCTCCCCACAGTGTCCCCTGTGCCCCCCACCTCCCCACAGTGTCCCCCTGTGCCCCCCCACCTCCCCACAGTGTCCTCCTGTGCCCCCCACCTCCCCACAGTGTCCTCCTGTGCCCCCACCTCCCCACAGTGCCCCCCTGTGTGCCCTCCACCCCCACAGTGACCCCCTGTGCCCCCCACCTCCCCACAGTGACCCCCACCTCCCCACAGTGTCCCCCTGTGCCCCCCATCTCCCCACAGTGACCCCCACCTCCCCACAGTGTCCCCCTGTGCCCCACAGTGTCCCCCTGTGCCCCCCACCTCCCCACAGTGTCCTCCTGTGCCCCCCACCTCCCCACAGTGCCCCCTGTGCCCTCCACCCCCCACAGTGACCCCCTGTGCCCCCCACCTCCCCACAGTGACCCCCACCTCCCCACAGTGTCCCCCTGTGCCCCACAGTGACCCCCACCTCCACACAGTGTCCCCCTGTGCCCCCACCTCCCCACAGTGACCCCCACCTCCCCACAGTGTCCCCCTGTGCCCCCCACCTCCCCACAGTGATCCCCTGTGCCCCCCCACCTCCCCACAGTGTCCCCATGTGCCCCCACCACCCCCACAGTGACCCCCTGTGCCCCCACCTCCCCACAGTGACCCCCACCTCCCCACAGTGTCCCCCTGTGCCCCCCACCTCCCCACAGTGACCCCCACCTCCCACAGTGTCCCCCTGTGCCCCCCACCTCCCCACAGTGATCCCCTGTGCCCCCCCACCTCCCCACAGTGTCCCCATGTGCCCCCCCACCTCCCCACAGTGCCCCCTTGTGCCCCCCACCTCCCCCCTCCCCACAGTGCCCCCCTGTGCCCCCCACCTCCCCACAGTGTCCCCCTGTGCCCCCCCACCTCCCCACAGTGCCCCCCTGTGCCCTCACCTCCCCACAGTGCCCCCCTGTGCCCCCCCACCTCCCACAGTGCCCCCATGTGCCCCCCACAGTGCCCCTTGTGCCCCCCACCTCCCCCCCTCCCCACAGTGCCCCCCTGTGCCCTCCACCTCCCCACAGTGTCCCCATGTGCCCCCCACAGTGCCCCCTTGTGCCCCCCACCTCCCCCCCTCCCCACAGTGCCCCCCTGTGCCCCCCACCTCCCCACAGTGTCACCCTGTGCCCCCCCACCTCCCCACAGTGCCCCCCTGTGCCCTCACCTCCCACAGTGCCCCCCTGTGCCCCCCCACCTCCGCACAGTGTCCCCATGTGCCCCCCACAGTGCCCCCTTGTGCCCCCCACCTCCCCCCCTCCCCACAGTGCCCCCCTGTGCCCTCCACCTCCCCACAGTGTCCCCCTGTGCCCCCCCACCTTCCCACAGTGTCCCCCTGTGCCCTCCACCTCCCCACAGTGTCCCCCTGTGCACTCCACCTCCCCACAGTGCCCCCCTGTGCCCTCCACCCCCCACAGTGTCCCCCTGTGCCCTCCACCTCCCACAGTGTCCCCCTGTGCCCCCACCTCCCCACAGTGTCCCCCTGTGCCCCCCACAGTGCCCCCCTGTGCCCTCCACCTCCCCCCTCCCCACAGTGCCCCCCTGTGCCCTCCACCCCCCCCACAGTGCCCCCCTGTGCCCTCACCTCCCCACAGTGCCCCCCTGTGCCCTCCACCCCCCCAGTGTCCCCCTGTGCCCTCCACCTCCCCACAGTGTCCCCCTGTGCCCCCACCTCCCCACAGTGTCCCCCTGTGCCCCCCACCTCCCCACAGTGCCCCCCTGTGCCTCCACCTCCCCCCCACAGTGCCCTCCACCCCTCCACAGTGTCCCCCTGTGCCCCCCACCTCCCCACAGTGTCCCCCTGTGCCCTCCACCTCCCCACAGTATCTCCCTGTGCCCTTCACCCCCCACAGTGTCCCCCTGTGTTTTCCATCCCCCCCCCATGGTGTCTCCCTGTGCCACTCACACACAGTGTCCCCCTGTGCCCTCCACCCACCTACAGTGTCCCCCTGTGCCCTCCAACCCCCCCCCATGGTGTCTCCCTGTGTCCTCCACCCCCACTGTGTCGCCTTCCGCCCTGATGGCTACCCTGAAAGACACTGTGTTAAGTCTGAGGATCCAGTGCTCTACTGTGTGCCCTGTGTTTTGGTTTGTGCCCTGCTATTTGCCCTACTGCGTGCCCCATGGCCTGTGATGTGCCCTGCTAGTGTACCCCCTTATGTGCCCTACTCTGTGCCCCTTGCCCTGTGATGTGCTTGTGATGTGCCCTGCTGTGTACCGCCTGTTGTGCTCTACTGTGTGCCCTGTAATGTGCTCTGTGTGCCCCATGCCCTGGGATGTGTGCCCTGATGTGTACCGCCTGTGTCCTGTTCCCAAGGATGTGCCCTACTGTGTGCCCTGCTGTGTGCCCTACTATTTGCCACATGCCCTGTGATGTGCAGCACGTTCCCTGCTGTGTATCTCCTGATGTGCTCTGTGATGTGCCCCGCTGTGTACCCACTGATGTGCCCTGTACCCTCTGTGATGCACCATGCTGTGCTCAATAATGTGCCCTGATGTGTACAGCATAATAAACCCTGCTGGGTGCCCCATTATGTGTCTGTGATGTGCCCTACTGTGTGCCCCATGCCTGTGCCCCATGATGTGCCCCGTGCTCTGCAGTGTGCCATGTGATGTGCCTTACTGTGTGCCCCATGTAAGTGGGGCTTTGTGTAGGTGCGGCTTGCATGTGGGCGGAGACACAGGGGGCCCCATGATCTTCTATTGCCCGGGGGCCCCATGAGTTGTCCAGTCCGCCCCTGGTTGTGCACTTCAAAAATCTGGCCTTTATGGAAGAGTGGCAAGAAGAAAGCCATTGTTGAAAGAAAGCCATAAGAAGTGCTGTTTTCAGTTTGCGAGGAGCCATGTGGAGGACACAGTAAACATGTGGAAGTAGGTGCTCAGGTCAGATGAGACTAAAATTGAACTGTTTGGCCTAAAAGAAAAACGCTATGTATGGTGGAAAACTAACACTGCACATCACCCTGAATATACCATCCCCACCCTGAAACATGATGGTGGCAGCATCATGTTGTGGGGATGCTTTTTTTTTTCAGCAGGGACAGGGAAGCTGGTCAGAGCTGATGGGAAGATCTATGGTGCCAAATACAGAGCAATCTTAGAAGAAAACCTGTTATGCCGTGTACACACGAGCGGACTTTACGGCGGGCTAGGTCCGACGGTCTTTCCGACGGACTTTCTGATTAGGTCCGACGGTCTTTCCAAACCGACGGACTTGGCCACACATGATAGGACTAAGTCCGTTCTTAAGTTTGTTCGGTTTGAACGTGATGACGTAAATGGGACTAAAAAAGGAAGTTCAATAGCCAGTAGCCAATAGCTTCCCATGCGTCGTATTTGGTCCGTTGGTCCAGCACACAGATGAACA